>NC_054536.1:64390800-64697675 GCF_017654505.1 Polyodon spathula | reverse complement strand
GCGCTACAAGATGATGAAAATAACAAATTATTTTCATGTGATTGGAGAGGTTTCAAAAGAAAACCGCAATAAACAAAATTCAGAAATGTCGACAACTTTACAAGAAATGAGCAATGAAGGTATTATTATTATTATTATTATTATTATTATTATTATTATTATTATTACTGTTTCCAGTACTGAAAAAAGGTTACACAAGTCTACAAATCTGAAGGGACTAAATGTATGTCAAATACTGTAAAACAAGATGTTTAATGGAACATTGTTAAAAGTGAGAGAGCTTTTTATATTTGAAAATGACTGAAAAGAGTTTTGTATTGTACATATTTTTTGATACAGTGCTACACTAAGAATTTTTCATAACTGTGTTCAAATTTTAAGATGGCATTGCTGATAAAACTAAAGAACAAGAAAAATAGCAGAAATTCTAATCAGAACATTACAGCAAAATTCCCCACTTTACTATTTAACAGTTAACAGTCGCCATCTACTGGTAGATGTGTTAAAAACATGAAACTGGAATTGCAACATATTTCCTAATTAAAAAATAATTAGATGTTTAATACCAGACATGTTGTTATTTTTTTCTGTTTTAAATAAAGATCTTCCTTTTTACCAACAAAAACCTTCAAATCAGCCATTATTTAAAAGATATTCAGATTGTCTTCTTTATCATGAAAAGCAAAAAGCCAAATCAAATGTAAATTCTTACTCATAATTAGAATCTAAAGAAGCCTTGACCAATTTTTTCAGCAACATAATCTCTTGGGTTACATACGTGAGAGAATAGCAGAAGGAAAGGTCCTGCTAGCACATTAAAGCTTTGCTTTTACAGCTAAAGCAGGCACTTAAACTATCCAGATGGGATACCTTGCCTAGAGTTCCATGGCAAGGTGCAAATAACCCTTAAACAAACTCTAAGCTTTCCCCTTATGCCTTTTACTTCAGGTACCTTGATTAATCGTGAATGAGTTTTACATAAAGTTAAAGAAGAATTTGGCTCCTGGTCCCCAGATTATGCACACTTATGTGAAGGGAACATGCACCATTAAAACCAATTAATTGTTTTAAACCAAAACGCATTATTTAGTACATGTTTCAAATATTTAAGAACATAAGAAGAACATAAGAAAGTTTACAAACGAGGAGGCCATTCGGCCCATCTTGCTTGTTTGGTTGTTAGTAGCTTATTGATCCCAGAATCTCATCAAGCAGCTTCTTGAAGGATCCCAGGGTGTCAGCTTCAACAACATTACTGGGGAGTTGGTTCCAGACTCTCACAATTCTCTGTGTAAAAAAGTGTCTCCTATTTTCTGTTCTGAATGCCCCTTTGTCTAATCTCCATTTGTGACCCCTGGTCCTTGTTTCTTTTTTCAGGTCAAAAAAGTCCCTTGGGTCGACATTGTCAATACCTTTTAGAATTCTGAATGCTTGAATCAGGTCGCCACGTAGTCTTCTTTGTTCAAGACTGAATAGATTCAATTCTTTTAGCCTGTCTGCACATGACATGCCTTTTAAACCAGGAATAATTCTGGTTGCTCTTCTTTGCACTCTTTCTAGAGCAGCAATATCCTTTTTGTAGTGAGGTGACCAGAACTGAACACAATATTCAAGATGAGGTCTTACTAATGCATTGTATAGTTCTAACATCACTTCTCTTGATTTAAATTCAACACTTTTCACTGTATATCTGAGCATCTTGTTGGCCTTTTTTTTATAGCTTCCCCACATTGTCTAGATGAAGACATTTCTGAGTCAACAAAAACTCCTAGGTCTTTTTCATAGATTCCTCCTTCAATTTCAGTATCTAATTTGGCCAATCAGCTCACCGAAAATTATTAAGAGCCAATGAATTTAACGAAAATAGTACATGAAATAAATAATCAAATTAAAAAATTCCCTTACATTTGTCATTTCCGACCAATTCATGGCGGTATAATAATAACAACAACAACAATAATAAAGCTGGGTACCTTGTTAATACAAACTGAAACATCGGGTGTAATCATTGCAGATTACAACAACTCATTGCTATAGCTTACAAAGTATGAAAAAAATGTAAGTACAATAACAAGGAAAAACTAAATTATAAACAATAATAAAAATCAGGGCTGAAAACTGTCAATCCCAGTTTTCCTGGGACACCTGGTAACAGCTAATCTACATTTACACCACAGAAGTAAATCTTTTGCAAAAATGTGTTTCATATCTGAATAGATGTTATCCTGAAGGTGGTTGACTACTCTTGTAATTACGTTGTGAATACAAAGTCATTACAAGCAAACTTCAATTGCTTAAGTCTGCCTGCTGCAAGCTTGAGCACAAGTGGAGGTTGTCTGGACTAACAGTTCACAGAGAGATCTGAACCGACCATCTCGCAAGCTACAGGTGTGTGCTTGCCGCGGCCAGGGTGAAACACTTCTCTGAAATCATAACTATGGGACACGGTAAACCCAGTGTTCTCTTTAAGACCATTGACCACATCCAGCCACCAATAGATCCATCTCCCGTTCATCCTCTTCTCTTACCTGTCATGATTTCTTCTCTTTCTTTTGGAACAAAATCAAAACTCTATTCTACACTCGCCCACCACAAACCAAGTGTACTACTTCACCATCTTGATGCTCTTCCGGTTGACCCTCCTGCCCTCTCCTCCTTCTCTCCATTGCTGATGTTTCCGGCTTACTGTTGAAATCAACTACTGCCACATGTCCCCTGGACCTCTGGCCGACTAACCTTGTCTGTCTCTGTGCTTCTGATCTTGCTCCCTCCATTAGGCACACTCAACCTGTCCATGGACTCTGGCTCGGTCCCTGCTGCCCTTAAGCTTGCCTGAGTTACGCCAGTACTCAAAAAATCATCCCTTCACCCGGCTGACTTATCTAATTTCCCTCCCCAAAACTCTCGTAAGGGCTGTAGCCAGTCGGCTGATGAAACATCTCATGGATAACAATCTGCTTGAATCTCTACAGACTGGTTTCCGACCGCATCACAATACTGAAACTGCTCTGCCCCGGATTGTGAATGGATTTCCTGCTCAGTGCTGATGCTCCCTCTGTGCTTGTCCTCCTTGACCTAACAGTGGCTTTTGACACCATAGAGCATGGCATTCTTCCTGACTGCCTTCAGAAGTATGCTGGAATCTCTGGAACCTGTCTCTCCTGGATGCCCCCCTACCCATCCGGAAGCATGCAGTCTGTTTTCTATGCTGGACGCAGCGTTGTTGCAAACCGGTCACTTGTGGTGTCCCCCAAGTATCTTTTGTTGGGCCTCTTCTCCTCAATTTCTACAAGCTTCCCTTGGGTCACCTCATCCGCCAACTCAGCCAAATGTTTCCCATGCCGATGACACCCAGCTCCACTTAAAACTCAACCCTGAAAGCCTCTCTGCCATGGTCCGGCTCTCTGCTTGTATTCAAGACATCGAGGCCTGGATGTCTGCCAGTTTTCTTCAGCTGAACACTAGCTGTATAGCATGTACTATGCATTTCTCTGTATTTAAAGTATTATGGATTTTCTTGATGTTACTGCATCTTGTAAAGCGCTTTGTGGTGGTGGTCCACTATGAAAGGCGCTGTATAAAATAAAGATTGATTGATTGACTACATTGGCATGGCAAGGTATAATTACTGGACCCCTACATAGAAAATGCGTATGTCATTTACATTTATTTAATACACATACTATTTTATGTATTGTGATTGGTCTAAATCAATACATGTACTAAATATTTGAAATGTGTACTAAACGCGTTTTTGACCCAAATGGCCTTCTATATGGTCCATTTTCATTCCTTTTGGCTCACATGCTCACGCTTCAACCAAATGAACGTCAACGGACAATGACTTTTGGCAGATTAATTTTTCTCATGTACAGTTGCCTAGTATCTGAAGATATGGTATTCTGGGAGATGTAGTTTAGTAGAAATCTTAAGGGAAGCAGACACATTTAGGGGTGGTGCTCGCCTCTCGTTGACATCACCACTGCCTTATGTGAAAAGTAAACTTGCAAACATTATAGATTTGTATGGACTTTTAGCTGAATTTCCATCTATGATGTTGATTACTGTTTTTTATGAACTGTAAGCTGAAGTCGAATTTGAAGCCCCCAAATTTAAACATTTTACAAACTGTAGATTGATTGATATATATATATATATATATATATATATATATATATATATATATATATATATATATATATATCCTCATTAAGATAAATAACAAATACTGTGTCAATAGAAATGGTTTACATAAGTATAAAACAGAAAAAAACAGAACACACTATTTTTTGCAAATTGTAAAGGTCAAAGTCGAGTTCAAGCTGAACTACTTCCCCATAGATGGTTTTCATAGACCTTCAGTTTCAAGAAACCAATGTATCAGTCAGATACTGTTCTTCTGACTGCTCCACTGAAATATTTTCTTATATTTTGTGTTGCTTTACTTCTGCCTCTGTGTTGCTATAAATATTAACTTGTACTATAAATAAACAAATATATTGTATATTAGTGTTTGATAGTTTTTTTTTTTTTACTTTCTCCAATTCAAAGTGGCTGATAAATCTCAAGCTTCTTACTGAACTTGAAATAAAAGACTAACTATCTCTGAATTTTCCCTATTTTGGAAAATGTATTTGACTTTGTGTCTTGTGAGTTACTGCAAAGTGTATTCTAACCCACACAAGCTAAATACAGAATGGAACTACAGCTGCCATAAGCCTTGGATTTTACTCTTCCTTTGGGAAAATAAAACACAGGGATGGTGCGACAGCATCCAAGGACATGGGAAGCATTATTCATATAATATAATTTCATCACTGTTAAAATATATATTAAAAAAAGTGCTTTGGAGCATCATCAATTTTACAGTACAGTAGTTTCTGAAAACCAAACTGTGCCATGGAAACTGAATAGTTTCATTTATTTCAAATTGCAAATCTGTAAACATTTATATTATGTTGTTTAAGGCTGATATTGTACAGATGGAACTACATTTCCAGGAATCTCCTAGCGTAGTTTAAATTTAATATGCCATAACCCACTGTTTTGTGATGACCTTTAACACTTACACAGAGCAGTGTACCACATATCACACTTCAAAAGAAGATTACTGACGCTTGAATAGTTGTCATTAAATACTTTGTGAGAATAATGGGACGCTGCCAACTACAATAAAAACACACATTTAATAAAATCATTTAACAATGGAGAAATCCAAACATTTTTCGAATGTCAAAACTGTGTTCACTACAATAGCAGACATCACAGGAGTATATGAATAACTTAATAATTCTGGACTTAACTAGATGTTGCAAGAAATAATGTGCCTCGCAACATTGGACATTTTCGTATGCACAAACAGTCCTAAGTCAATCTAGTTGAAGTCATGAGTTGAAACTATTAGAACATCCTTTCAATTATGATGATCGTGATGAATGATTGCTTTTTTATGTTTAATAACTCTTGCCATCAGCAAGTGCATATGAAAGCATTCGAGTTCGACTGCATCGAGTTGAAACCAGATGCCATTCTTCCCAATATCAGATTTCCCCAGCAAACTTACCATGAAATAATCTATACCTACAGGAAGTCAATTAAAATGTGCCAGGAGAGATTAAGGGCTCTGTGACAGCTTTCATTGAGTTGCACATAATACAGCCACAGCATCAGTGTACCATTAAAACTACCATGAATATTTAAGATTCTAACAAGTAACTAGTCTATAGAAGTTTTCAAAATACCATAATGTACCTATTTGTTAGAGCGAGTTCTCTCTAGCATCAATTAAATCATGAGCTGTCATCTTGATTGCTTTCTTTGTTGAGGGACAGAACATTTCCATCTAAGGATCAGCTCAGCTTTATATCACCATAAGACAATTCATAATTCGGAGCAGCAGAATGAATGCACAAATTACATTCTTCAACCTTTTACTCCCACTAAATCTTTCCTTTTTTCCACTTTGCTGAGGCTGAATATTTTATTGCTCCATCAAATATGCATCCCATTAATTAAGTTAAATTACTTCTGACTGCCAAATATTCTCTGTCGATGACTGTCAACAGAAAATACATGGCTGTGAAGTTCTAATGACACAGCCTCACTTAAACATGAGTTACAGCCTTCAAGCCTGTATCTACAGGCAAATTATCAGTCTCTTCTTCAAAACGGGGTCTGAAATTAAATGCTGGTTTCTTTTTCTTAAGCTTTTAACAAGTACACAATAGATGACACATGTACTTGACAAAGCAAGTAGTGCAATTTTAATTATATACCTTTTCCTCATCTTTTAATTGCTGTTGTTAATCAGTCATTAACTTCTTCCCCTAAGTGTAAGATTCCTAAATCTCCCACAAAACATTTCAGCTCAATAAATTTCATCGTTCTTCATCCCTAACATGTAATTTCATCTATTTTTAAAACTGTCATTTTTCCAAACAGGGTATTTTTAATTTGTTCTTTGAGGCTGACAGTAACTGGTTTTTAATCATAACTTGCATACAATTATCACTCTCAAATCTATCAAGACTAAAATAATTCAGGAAGACTTAAAGGGCTCGTTAGGAATAATTGTGCTTACTGAAACATTAACATTACTTTGGACTGATTCAAAACAATGCTGATTAAGTCACAGCTTTTGTTTTTGCTGCAGTTGTGTTTAACGCAGTGGGCAAAAGTAACCAGTCACACAAGAAAGGATTACCTCTATGCAATATATATATATATATATATATATATATATATATATATATATATATATATATATATATATATATATATATACATACACACACACACACACACACACACACACACACACATATATATATATATATTACTCACGACAATTATGTCTGCAATGCCCTTTCAGCTACAGCACCTGGAGACGCCTGCAATAGATCTAAACAATATCATGATTTGCATGGTTGTTGCATCAGGGGAAATGAAACAACAAATAAACAACAAACAAACAACGAACACAACCCTTTCAAGCATATGGATTTCTACTAAGCGTAATAGTGCCATCTCAGAAGAGTCCAGAAAAAAAAAAAGTAGAAAGCCTTGCCTAACCTGTAAAGAAATATGCAAGATAGTTTAAGGTCAGAAATGGTTATGATACTAACAAGTGGTTTTCTTTCAGGTTTTAAAAAGAATTACTGTAACTAACTTGAATATGCTTCAATTGCCATTATCCCCTTATTTCCTTATTTTTACCACAATGACACCAAAACAGATTTTTAAAGTTGCGCCTAAAATGGAAAGAAATTAATCCATTAATTACATGTTAAACATATGGCGATAGACAGCACAGCTCCACTTGTTAGAACTTTCCAAAAATTTTTTAAAAATATGCCTTTCCGCATTCGGTTTCCTGGCAGCCAGCTACCACTGTAGACATTTAATATTATTAAATGGAGTTGAGGAGGAGTTTTCATTGAAAGAACACTGGGTAACCTGTACAGTATTAGAGTACAGTATTATAACCTGTACAGTATTAGAGTACAGTATTATAACCTGTACAGTATTAGAGTACAGTATTATAACCTGTACAGTATTAGAGTACAGTATTATAACCTGTACAGTATTATTTGTAGATTTAGGTTTCGGAAAGTTGGTAGCTTTTATCCATACATGTAGACTAGTCCGGGAACTGATATCTGTGTCCGGTTCGCAGGAATTAACAAGCCCGGACACCCTAATGTTAACTACATAAGAAACACACCAACCTTCCTTTAATAGTTTCTTTGACATACTGTAAAACAGGACATTTTGGAGTGGAATTTATTTTGGCTTTATTGGTGGTTTGGATTGGATCGCCAATAATACTCCCACCTATCAGAGTGTGGCATACAGTGTGCGATCCTGCCCTCTGACAGACATGGGGGTATGAAGCAGAAGTGCTGGACAAGGGACAGAATGTGTTGGATGTCAAAGTGAATACTAGAATGGCATTGAGTGATGAAGCCAATTTGCTTGAATAAATTAAAAGCAGACCGGACATTTAGGAAATGTGGAATTTATGATGCAATCAGAAACTCAGAGGCAGTGTAAACAGCATCTGCTACTGTGGTACCTGTAGGACGGTTCTTTTTTAGGTTAAGCACTTTTGTGTTATTACTTTTTTTACAAGGGGTTAATTAAGTAGCAGCCAAAATTGTTTATGCCAGACTTGTTAGAAAATCTATAAGAAAATGGTGCAAAATTGCTTTGCATTGTTACTGTCAATACATCGTAGATACGACTATTAAGACACCCCCCGTGCAGGTATCGCAAAGTCCCTAAACAATATTTTTAAAATAAATGAGTTCTGCACCGTATAAAAAAAAAAAAAAAACTAAAAAAAAAACCTGATTTTGCAAGTGCTTGCGAGTCTATTAATCGGTTTTAAATTTAAATCATTTTAGTTTTGGCTTTATTGTTAAAGTTTTCAGACGTGCAATACTGTCCTACAATTACTACAGGATGCTGTGATCATTCCACTGTGTTATGTTTGTGAACCATAGCTAAGTTTTAAAACTGAGAGTTAGCAAATGCCTATCGTTAAAGTGTACTGCAGTTAGTAATCCTTTCCAATTACTGATCTTAAATTGAAGGGCCATATAAGAAAGATAAATATTGTAACTCATTTTTGAAGGCCTTCTTTGTTGTTCTCCAAGTTTCTGCAGTGACACTGTAGATGATATAACTAGGGCTGGGATTTAGTCACGGTGTTTGCGGGTGTCACGGATTCCATTACTTTTGATAGTGTCCTCGATTTTTGCTGATGTGCATGACTTGCTGGGATGTTAGTAAATTGTGTTCAATCTGTATGTGAGTTTATTGGAAAGTCTTTCTCATTAACATTTCACATTAAAAAAAAATGCATTTATCGTTTATTAATTCGAATAAATAAATTACATATTTTGAACTAGCTCCAGCACGGTACTTCCTGTCCTTTTTTTTTTTTTGGAGAAGAAAAAAAAAATTCCGAATCAAACTAAGCTCTTCGATTAAATACTTCTTGAAAGTTATGTTAACAGTTCATAAATTCAGTGTGTCTGTTTGTGTGCGTGCATGCATATGTGTATGTGTACTATACTGCCAGCATTCGCTGTGGGACATTTAACAATTTCCTCTTTTTAATTGAAATTATTTTTCCACTTGTGTTTTAATTGTTGTACAGTTGCACTTAATTTAATGTACATGTCTTTTGTCAGCCCCACACCCTCTTTGTGTGATCCTTGTGTGTATTTCTCACCTACAGTGTGTTACACTTGCCATCTCTTACCCTTTGCTTAAATATTTAATTCTCAGAATGCTAGCATACATGACACATTATAGGACCACATGTAATAAGAAAGATTTCTATCACCTACTTGCATTGTATTTTGTTTGCATCTTTACACCCAACACTACACTATTTTTAAATCACAAGCTAACAAGTTTAAAAATCACCAGTCTCTTCAACTAAACTCATTTTAATGAAATTAAGCAATAGAACCAGAAGAAGAGGGTTTTATCATCTGGTAAGGCCCACCTCGTGTTGTTAAATATCACAAAGCGAAGGCGAGAGCAGGCATGTAACATAACGTGAAGGGCCTTGCCATACGAAAAGCCCTCTTTTGAGGGTTCCATTGCAATTATAAAATGGATACGTTAAAAAAAAATTACAGTTTACAGTTTTTCTGTTCAATTTGTTCATGATTTTATGCAGCACTAGTTTTTGTTGCTAATGAATACAAAAGTTTTCCTCATTATTCTGTGTATAATGCGGTTTGCTCAAAATTCCATCTGAGGTCTTGTAGCCTTCACTCGGGCTTCATCCCAGCGGTGGACACTTCATGGGTATTTCCAATTGCCAAAAAATAAAAAAAATCTTTTACTTACATTGCTCCAGGAACCTTCTACACTACAAAACCCTCTCTATACTGGCTGGGATCAACATCCCCTAAATTAACCTACTGCTGCAACTCTGGGTCGTTGTGGCGGTCCTGGCTTCACAGGAACCGTCTTGCAGTTGAAGGGTTCCATAGTAGTTATCCTGTGAAGCAGACACTCTCCTCCTCGGTGTAAGCAAGTGCCCCTCTGTGTACCTGCTCAATTGGTTGCTTAGCAACATGTCTCCGGTTGCGCATCCCAGCTGCACACATCCGAGCAAGAACCAGCGACAGGATCCTCCTTGTCACAATGACCATTGGTCAATGTTAAAGGTAAATGGTAAATACATATTTACACTTTTTACTATTAGCTTAAAAAGAACAAAATAATTATCGTTTAAACTGAGAGTAAATACACAAATAAAGAAAAAACAAGGTTTCCTTGAGGAAGTTTTACGTTCAAACCTCCAATCTTATTCATTACATCCACCATACTGCTCCCCTGCAATTACAATCAGTGAGCTATCTGATTATTTATGACAACAGTTCTTAGGCTCTTAAGTTCCATGTGAAATCTAGAGTTTGCTGGAGGACTACAGGAACAGTAAAGTATTCTTTGTATAGAATATTTTTCAGATGAGGCTGAAATGAATGTTAGTTTATTTTATATCTATTACTTCTTATATCTATTATTTTTATAAAAGACAGTATTTTTTGGAGGGAGATTCCCTTCATCAATCAGGTCCTGTAAAAATTGCAGTATAACATGAGTCGTGGGGTCGAAACCACGAGGCATACACCACGTCTGAAAGACATCCCACTTGTACCCGTACTGTGAACATGTGGACGCTGCTCCAGCATTTTGTAGAGTGTCAATAACCCTATTGTACAGATCCAGATGGCTCAAATGCAACCATTCAGGGGCCAGATCCAGAGCTGTAGGTTTGATGGGTCGGGATGCCATAAGGTACCCCGTGCCTGACTTAGCAGGTCACTGTGCATCAGCAGTTTCCACAGCTGGCCTTCACTACCATGAGCTCTGTTGAGCTGATACAGCTCTAAACAGCCGGCTAATCTCTGCACTCTGCCGTCCGACAGAGTGGACAGTATGGACCTGGAGTCCAAGCACACTCCTAGATAGGAGGCTGTTAATCATCATCGTAAGGCCCAACCGTTGAAGGTGGCTGGTGACAAGTTCCATGTGAGCATCTGCCTGTGCTTGAGACTGGGCACAAATGATCCGGTTGTCCAGATAATTGAGTAGTCTGATGTCTTTGAGTCTTAGTGGGGCCAGGACAGCTTCCATACAGTTTGAGAAGGCACAGGGAGCTAGAGAGATGCTAAATGGCAAGACACGGAACCCGTACGCTGTTTCCTGAAAGGAGAACCGCAGGTACTTCCTCTGAGCTGGTTTTATCGGGATGTGGAAATAGACATTTTTGAGATTTTTTTTTTTCTCAACAAAATACACTAATAATAATTACTTAACATATAGAAACTGTCTCATAATTTTAGCCGAATTATGTTGCTTGATCCCTGGGAATGAGCGACTCAAACCGCTGACTTCACACGGGCACAAGGCCACTGTGGGACACATCAAACAGGCTGTAGTGCACAAACGTTATTCTCAATATCACATATATTTTGTGTAAAACACAATAAATTGGAATACAAGGCAGAAAAAAGTAACAAGCACTTATCTGAACTAGGCTGTCCTGTTTCAGGTCAGTCTTGAAAGGAAAAATGGCACGGAGGTCTATGAGCGCAGTAAATGTTTGTCCACGGGGACGGGCCATGACTGTGTCACAGGCACATTGAGCAGCTTTGATATAAATTATTCAGTTCTCCGTGTCTTTAGGAGTTAAATACCCATGCAGTAATGGTTACTTTCAAACCTAGATCTCCTACAAGCTGTGACCAAGAGTCACTTAAATTGTACTATGATTAAATTCATCAAGTCTCAAGTTGAATCTTTCTTACTTCAGCAAAAACAGGATAGCATGTTGGTTTGCTGCTATCATAGCATATCCTAAAACAGATTTAAATGCTACCGAGAAGAGGGATAAATCTGCAAAAAATGTCTTAAATTAGAATTAATTGCACATTTCAGACCAAAACTGCCACCCTTGGGTGTCACATACTTGTTAATAGTCTTCTTTTATGTACAATCTCTTATTGTAACAGAAACTATTTTATCAGCACGTAAGTTTAAGTGGACCCTCTTTTACTTGCTGTCCTCAGGGGACACAGAAATTGCCATAAAAGGTTTTGAGCTATTGGAGTGTCAGGCAATTGTCTATAATTGATGCAGTGAGACAAGCCCACATCATGAGTTATCAGCATCTGAGTTACTGAAGCAGAAATGAACTTCTGGTCCACTTTTTTCATATCTAAAATTGCTTTAAAAAAAAAAATAAAAAAAAAGAATAACTGACTGCTACATTAATGTGTCCATATTGTATTTAAAAATCTTAAAAAAAAAAAAAAAAAAAAGAAAAATGTACGGTTTGAAAGCATTACATTCAAACTGAAGATGAACGAGCCAACAAATCACACTCACAAACTTAACATGTTCTCAACACCCAGCCGACATTGATACTCTAAACCTTTTACTAGTCAACAAGAAAATGTACACACGCCTCAGAAATAAAATAAAATCGAACCAAGATCAGAGTACAGAAACCCAGAAGAAATACCTGGTGTCTAAGCTTGACACACACCTGGAAAATGTAATTTAAGTATAAACCTGGCACAGGCACAGGTTTAAAACACAACCATTTTTCACATAGTCCATGATTGTTCATTTTTTCAGGTCGGTCCAGATTCTGGCACAAAGAGCCGATGAAGCAGTGGGTGTAGCTGCAGGCAAAGGTGCGACAGCGCCAGTACCGCCAGATTCGATTCACCAGGGGGAGCGAAATAGGCAGCAAGGGGAGCAGTTGCAGCGTCAGCTGGCAGCAGTACAGTGGGGTACTGGTCGCGGCTGTGGTGGTCTCTTTACCTCCAATCCCTTGCTTCTCAGTCTAATCATAGCATCTGTAGAAAGGCCCGCCCCTATAGCAATGTTGCTAGCAGTAAGAAACCCAAGGAGAGAGAGTAGCTACCACAGCAGCAGGCTTTTAGGGAGCTTATTCCACTACACACAGTGCCTGGTTTAACTCAAAACCATCTTTTTTCGTTACCAGTAAGATTTAGATAAGATTTGACTAGAGTCATATCAAATTTGGTTTTCTAGGACCGGTTTACATTTTTTTGTTGACTAATAAAAGTCTTTCGCATCAGTGTCCGCTGGGTGTTGAAAACAGGACAGCATGTTGAGTTTATGACGTTTTTTGCTCAAGCTAATCTGGATTGACAGTAAAGGGGATATATATATATATATTTTTTTTTTTTTTTTGCATGGGCCAAAGTGTAAATATAGCTACTATCCATGTTTTTTTCAGAGTAAAAAACTTCATGCTTTCTGGACTTCAACTTGTCCTGTGATTATCAACTAAACAAGATGCCTCTTTTAGCAGCCCATTTTATATTTGTGGAATTTGTGGTCCTCACCACACCAACCAGGGGTTTCCCCTACTGAAGCAGTTGAAAAAATTGAATACCTCCTGTATGTTCTTCCATCCAAGTCATTCAACTAACATTTAGAAAGCTGCTTTTAAACTAGGCATTACACAGTTGGATTTTCATTCACTTCAACTCTCATAATGCTGAGGTTCAAGCTAATTATTGGTTCATGGTTAAAATGAACTGTAATCCAGCAATGTTTTACCAACTTGTCTAAAATTTAAATAAATACATTCAGGTATAAAAAATTTAGAAGGTCTAGAGAAGTAGAAATATAAAACAGTCAACTTAACAGTCACTTGCCCTTAACAGCCACAAAACTCCAGAAATAATTTAGTTTTTCTCAATACAAGTAAATGAAAGAGAGTCTTTAATTTAACAGCCACATGTCTTTACGTGTCTGTTCACTAATGGTTCCCTGAAAGTGAGCCACTGCTAACTGGACACATATAGAACATATAGGAATAAAAGGTTGACCATTTGGTAACTGTGTTTCTAAGAGGGCCATCAATGGTAGTTTTCAACATTTGCACCCTATAGCCTGGAGATTGAAGGTTCAAATCCAGGCGATGTCATTGCCGACTGTGACCGGGGGTTCCTGAGTCACCAGATGGTTGCAGCGGTGAACTGGGATTAATAATAACACAACTGGCGATTCCAAATTGGGTAAAAATCACTGGTAATGACTAAATAAACTTGCAGTTTGTTTAATTTTAACATACTGATTCTGTGGAAGATTTCCAGTGACTGCTCAGGGACTGCACAGCATTTTGTTAGAAATCAGCTTAGAAGTTAGAAGTTAGAAGTTCACTTTACAAGCTTACAGGCACTGAGGAAAAAAGTGCTTTTTATCTGCACCAACCATTAGAAATAATTCGCAAAATCTGTATCTATAAGCTTATATAGCATTCAATGCATTTAAAGCTAGATGGAAGTTCCTATTACACTCCCAGACAAAATTACTAAATACAAGTAATAATTCAAGTTAAGGCACATTTTAGTGTCTTTTCTGTGCCAAGCACTAACTGGTAATTAACCTGCTTTCTTAAAATTGTTACTATAGCTTTAAATATGCCTACTGTTCAAGGAAAAATTCTGAGCCCCATAAATAAATCTTTAAAAACAACCCTAATCATAAGCGCACTACACGGCTGTTACATGTGGAGGCTGGCATTCTAAAAATGATAGAGGACGTTGCTCTTGCTAGGGATGGGAATTCTAAATGTTTTAAATGTTTTATCATCATATACAGCAGTCCGGCATCTATCCGCCTGCTGTGGTACCAGTATAGGGCAGATATTATAAAAAGGAAGGGGTTTGGCAGTTGCCTCCAAGTAGTTTTCCTAACTGGTGCAACAGAAAGATTGACAGTGGGGCGGGTTTTACTCCCGGCCGATCTCGCGCTTCAGTGGCGCACTCTTTGTGTTCATGCTGTAGTGGACGTGCTGTGGTATCCAGACCACGTGGAAAGAGAGTTAATGACAAGCATTTTTTCTGACGTTTGTTATATATTTAATAAAACGGCACCTCTAAACAAAGAAACGAGGCAAAGCCAGAACGCTGTAGGTGGCGACTGACATTTATTTAGTAACATATATAAACTGTGTTTATTATTATAGGTTTTGTTCTTTGTATATAATATAATGTTTTAAAAGCTTAAGTTTAGTTGAGTTTTTTCACTTTGTTCCCACAAGGCCAGCACAGGTACATCTCAATAGCGCAATATAAATACAAAAGAGAAACATTTACTAAGATAATAATAACAATACAAATTCTTTTAAAAAGACAAAAAAAATCCATTGGGCTTATTTTTTTTCAGATTCTATTGATTTTTAGTATTACTATGCATGACAGCCACTATTAAAAATGTGCAAGGATGTAACTACCAGTTAATCAACTACTGCCCATAAATTAACCATTCAAAAATTTAAATTGAGTGACAGCCCTAATTTTAATATATACTTTGGTGTGGGCGTGGTTTTTTTGTTTTTGCTTTTTTTTTTTTGTTTTACTTTGTAGTTAAGTCTTTGTGTTAAAACGTCATTTGCTTAGTTAGGGTTCCTTTGCTTACAAAATAAAATATTAACCAGGGCTGTCAGAATGTAATATAAAGAGTGTGTGTGTCTGTAGATCCGGTTTAAACGCTCATAAAAATGTACCAACAGCAACATCTCTACTTCCTGCCAGTACAAGTAAAAGAATAAAACAAATTATTTGACTGATTTAATAGTCCCTTCTATTATCATAGAATGGAATGTGTTACAATACAGGCCATTGTAAGTTTTGTTTATCAACACCAGAACTAGACTCATCAAGCTTTTTTGTAAAGGCTACAGCAGGACTCAGCAGTACTACAGTGTGTTAACAGGAAAGACCGTCAAAGCATCTCTCAAATGTTAGAACTACATTTCTTTTTAGAATTGTGGTGTAGTTGTAGTAAAGCAAGCAAGACAATACATTACAGATCAATACAAAGCTTCTCCAATCGCAAAAGACACTTTCATAAACGCAGTATCAGTTTATTGAATACAAATTACACCACACTAGAATGGCATTCATTATTTCTTAATGCCTATAGCACATGTGTACTTTAAAAACTCCCTTGTGATATAGGCTACCCCACAAAAATATATGATATCCACATATAAAACAGGGTTATGATGCTATAAAAAAAAAAAAATGTGAGCCTAATTGTGTTTAATAGGAATTCTCTCTCATTTTAAATATTTACAGGACTTAGGGTTCTTAAATGAATTATGCAAAAAGCCTCCACAATATCCTTGCTGGTTAAAAAGTACACATTTAATATCAATCCCTGCTGTCTGGAATCATGTAACACTTGCGTTTCTAAATATTTTCTAGCTTTATGAACATTGCTAATTTTTGCCACTTTATTTAATTTATTTGCTTTAAGACTTTGATTTGGATAAATTGATCTCTGAAGTGTTATGTGCTTTATAAAACTCTGCATGTCGTACACTTCCCTACAAATAAATGGCTTCTATCATTAGAGGTTTAAATAATTCAATGTATTTCATGCTCAGCCTGAAGCTGGATTCCAGTGAAGTTGCTAATGCACGTAATGATTAAGTGTAACTCAAATACTAACTGTGTTGTTGAAAACCTGACAGGCAATAATTTGGTCTATTATATTCTGTCATTTAATTGCCTACTACAGACATTCTTTGACACATTATGAAGCAATGATTTACAATTATTCAGTCTGCAAAGATCAGAAAGTGACATTATAATCATCCACATAGGGATCCCTCCTTATATGCAACAACTATTAGTAAAAATAAAAATAGTTTTACAGGAGTTTGAACTTCCTGCTATTGAAGATTATAATATATCACAATATACTGGGTGGGTAAATAATATGGGATCAGTACAAAGATGGTTTAATTCAGTTAACTCCATAGTTCTTCATCTTGAGCTAAATTATACAGCATAATCAAAAACGTATTATTTGATAAAGTTTTCAGTTAATGCTTCAATGTGGAAATCACACTGTATAAATGTAAAAAACAATGTCATTAAATGCAAAAATGAATCACTTGTCAGTATTTTATTTCTAAACATTAAAAGTGCTTGTAGCTGACAAAAAAATAATAAATCAAGAAATTTGCTCTCATTGGCTCTGTGTTTTAATTTTTTTTATCACAGTGCTCGATCGCCATAAGGCTCTCAATTATAACGTGTCTCGTATATAACGCCCCTACAGCATGACCCCCAAGTGATTCATGCACTATTTCTACAGTAAATACAGTACCGGTGGTGTTCAAACTAAACAACTTCCAAGTCCAACTTCCATTTGTCTCTCCCTTTTGATACAGTATCTGAACTGAAGAAAAGATGCGCTGGCACTTTATAACACAAACATTTTATTCAGTATGTTTTATAACTAAATAAATATTAGGCCTATGACATGGTTATCTTTCCTAATGTATTTATTTTTTTGCTGTGACAGGAGCTGCAGCTTTCTCCGGGAGACGAGACGCTTCAGCCCCACACCAGCAGCCGAACCTGGGGCGAGCCCATTCCCTTTTCCCCTCTCCTGGACCGCTCTCCTTCTTGCACTTGGTTTGCTTGTCTGTCGCTTGGAACTGAACTCCCAACCGCCGTTTAGCCACATAAATTATAGTTTAAAAACTGCTAACTACAATGATGCATGGGAATGTTGCCTTTTTTTTTTTTTTTTTTTGTAAAAAATTCAGTGTTGATTACATGGTGCTGTATGCATGGTTAATTCATTTAAAAGCTTCATTTTTGCTTCACTAGACGTGCATTATATAGATGGAGTTATTTTATTTTGTATTTTAGTCAGATGTGTGTTGTTGTGTCCCACGGAGCCCCGACTCCCCTCCCCCATTTATAACACTCATATTGTGTGTCCCCGAGTCCCACGTTATAATGAGGGAGCACTGTATATCTGGTACCATACCAGGTTAAAGAAAGCGCTCAGTTTACATTCTTTAACTGAAGTTCAAACTGAAAAAGGACTCTCTGTCTTCAGCAAAAAAATAATAATAATCATGATGGAAGCTAACAGGTACAGACCATAATATAAAAAAATATAATATATTTCCTTTAATAAAAAAATGAATCAGGCCATGAAAAAAAGTTAAATTGAACAATGATAAGGAAAGCAATGAAAATTGTACAGAGGCTTTAAACAGGTTGGAAATTGATTTTAAAACCTTAGGGACTATACCAGGCCCATTCAGCACAATGTTTAAGTTTTAACTTTCTCCCTTTCAATAGTGTTTATTATGCACTGCTTTCCAATAAGTTTTTTTATTTTTTGTTGTTTGTTTATTTGTTTTTACTTTTTTTGTTATTTCCATCTGGTTCTACTCTTTTCTTAGCAGACTTTTAGCCATTATGCATGCCGCCCCTTTGCATCTTTGCATGAAAAAAGAGGCTGAAAGTAATCCTGTTTACAAAATTAAACATTTTCATATAGGTACAACTAAGAGTCTAGTTATGCCGACATCATCTGCTCTGTCGTACCTGCTTTGAAGTAACTGGTAAATGAATAAGCACATTACAGAGGACTGTTATACATCACAAGGTGTGTTTTTTTTTTTTTTTTTTTTTATGTGTAAAATGCCATACTATTAGAAACCCCTGTTCTAAATTGAAAATGTGTCAAACATTAGAAATGCATTGATTGAAGGTTAACGTCTGACCTCCTGGCAAATATAACAAATTGCCAAAGTCTCTGTTTAAAAAGCTACAATTATCTTGAAAATATAAGTTTGCCTGCAGCAATGTGTAGCTAATTCGCACTGGGTGGGACAATTATAAACACAACTTGATGCACTTCTTTATACAGTGTGCCAGACAATAAACACTGTAAAAATGATCTGTTTATGTTCGTTGTCGGTTTTTTTCAAGCCATAGTAAATTGCTTTATCTAGAAAGAGTAATTCACTACAAACATAAAAAATGGCAGACAGCATTCTCGTAAACTGCTCTAAAAATTGCATGTAAAAAGACATAGTATTTGTGACAAACATTGATAAGTTAATGTTGCTGAAAGATCAGTTCACCCTTCAAAGTATATTTTAAGCAGGTAATATTTATGGTAATTAAACTTAATGAAGAAATGCAGCATAAACTGCTTATGTTGAGGAAGTAATAGGTCCGCTGAGCATTCTGTACATTATTGAGCCATCGATGATAATGAATTGACATTGTCAACGCAGTTTTTATGAACTAATTTAACATGCTCATCATTAAAACCCATGTGATTCCACAATGTTTCACCACATACTGTTACTTAAACTGCCTTGTCCAACTATCAATATTCAGTACCTACCTGGACAAGAGATTAGACTGAAACCCGGTCATCAATAGATTGTGCAGACATGTGCAAAATTTTACATTTTGTGACTCAATATTTACAGCCCTTTTTAGCGTTGGTCAATATTTTGCTTTGTATTTTGTAGGTATTATTTACCGTTTTATTGAATGTTACACTAGGCCAGTATTGTCTTGGTGATGCATTAATTATTTTCATAAATAATTTATACAAAACACTAATAATTGTTACAGATCCCTTGTAATATAATTTGTTTCACAGACAACACTAATATTATAAACCTGTATTGACATCCAGACAGTACTGAAAATACATTTTGCAGATTTTTTTTTTTTTTTTTTTTTTTTACAATATGTGTAGTGCCAACATCACTTCCACTGACAAACACTTCAATTATATATTTCTGGATGATGTTTACATCCCACTGTGCCTTGCATACAGATGTCATCACCTAATCTTAACAGTACAAGTGTAAACAGTTTATAAAATGCAATTTGGGTAAAGGCTAAATTATATATGTTTGATGTCTTTATGTGAAATGTATAGTTCTCCATGGCAACATGAATGATCATCCTATAATTTAGTCAATTTACAGATTACAGGTTCAGATTGACCTAGGAGCATGTAAAATTGCTCATCTTTAGTGCAGAATTAGGAGTGGGTGAGGAATGTCATAACTGTGTTTAAAAAATTTACCATAACAATAGAACAGAAATAAGCAAGTATAGTTTGAGCTCTTGGATTCTGAGAGGCAGATCTGAACAATCTCTACCTTATTAGTTCCATTTCTTGTCATGTACTGGGATAAAGTCAGTGTACCTACCCACAGACATGGCACTTGTATTCCCTCATTCCAAGGTGTCTCTTAACATGGTTACGGGCATCCCCCAACTGGGCTGTAGCAAATTTGCAGAGTTTGCACTTGAACGGCTTTGATCCTAAAAGAAAAACAAAAAGAAAAAACATTTTATAAAAAAACTCTAGGAAAAGAAACTAAAACACAATGCCATATTTTCAGTATATTAATAGCTGGATAACAAGGTTTTTTTTTTTTTTTTTTTTTTTTTTTTTTTTTAATGAAATAACCACTTTGAACACATCCGCTGTCATAAGATTTAAAGCGCCATATTTTTTTAGCATACAAATTCAGAAATTGCCATACCCTATTATGGGAAAAAATGTGATTATGTGCATTGCACATCTCTGAAATCAAATCATGAACATCAACAGTAAACCTTGTATATAATGCATTTGTATTGAAAAAATGGTGCATTGCTAAGTATTAACATTATAAATAAAGTAAGTGTTGATTTATGAGGGGATGTGTTGTTAAAATTATTATTGGTCAGAAAACACTTCTTAGGGGGTCGTTCTCACAGTGTGTGTGTGTGTGTGTGTGTGTGTGTGTGTGTGTGTGTATATATATATATATATATATATATATATATATATATATATATATATATATATATATATATATATATATATAGTTACCAATCTGGTTTAAAAGGTCATACAGAATACAAAATATTTAAATCAATTCTGTGACTTTTGTAGCTGCTCAATCACTATAATACTAATCACTTTAATTATTGGCATTAATAAATCAATCGATGTCAAGTGTATGAATGAGCACACGTTTTTTCTCATCATTTACCAAGACGTACAATGCCCTTGAAGAGTCATTAACAGTCTACGGACACTGATGAACAAACTTGATGTGCCTGACGTATGCATTCTAAACTTCAGTGTCCCTGCTCTATTTCAATAGCAAACCAAGTTGTGGTCTCTTTAACCAATAAGCAATAATACAGCTGCGCATAATTTTAGTTTAGAGTTCAAATAAATAGAACTATGACCTAAATTATTCTTATTAATTTCTTTATTTATTTATTTCTTCTTAAGAAAAGGTCAGTCCAGTCTGGTTCTAAGCTTATTCTCAAAACAGTATCTTCACATTCACTGCACTATTTATTTCAGGAGTACTGGTACTTTGCTGAACAGATTGGGGACATTGTGTAGATTACTAATACGATCAAACATGGTTCATTTACTGCAAGCACAAGTAAAAAAGACACATATAATCATAATGCTCCAACGAAGATTGAATGGCCACCTTTACTAACCATATTCAGAAATGGTATTTCACAGTTCAGTGGCAATGAAGCCAGATCTCTTAATTGTGCCATTCTGATCGTGAGGTGTAGGTGTAAAGTATAGTTAGCACATAGATGGCTATATCCAGTCTGCTGTGTGTGTTTAAATGTCAAATGGAGGAAGACATTACATCTAATAGCCTTCACATCTTATCAGTCAAATTAAGAAACTCCATTCCACTTAAGTGAGTTCAGTACAAGTGAATCGGCCATTAATACAGTGTCATGTTAAATTAATACTATCACCTAAGCTGCATTTTTCATTTTTTACGTTTGAACTGAGACTCTGAATTTTTTACTATTTTCCATGAATTTTCTGTGTTTCCTTTGCTTTTTGACACGTGGTAAGCATCATCCCCACATTTCTGTCCTTTACTCTTGTGTGAACAGATTTCTTTTTGTTAAAAGATTTGTTGCAAGGTTTTAACAAGCCTGAGGAAAACAGTAGAGCATTAAGTGCAATGGTGAGTGAAGACAATTACTCTGGATATATGTGATTATTTAGACGATTCTGGGATGTGCCCTCATGCATACTAAACACTATGCTGAAACTACCCAATTCTACATTTGACAATTAATACAGAATTGCATGGGCCTGATTCAGGAATGTACCAGACAATGTGCAATTCTACTACATTTCACCCACTTGAGCAAGGCTGAAAGGTCTTAAAAGCACAAATCACTCCTAAAAACAGATTATGTTATTGAAGATCAGTATATGTGAGGTTTGCAACACAGTAGATAATAAATACTCATCCTGTGAAAAGCTAACTCCCTACCTGCATAACACGGTTTTGAAGTCACTCTGTATATAAAATTAAAATGACCCCCTTTCAGATATTAAAATGGATCTTTTGTTGTCAATTAGGGCCGCAAGTAGGATGACTGGTAGGGATTCAGTCAAATGATAAAGCAAAAAAATTAATTCCTTTAAAAACATGAGTGCTATTTACAAAGCAAATGAGTCTCTAACTGAAATAGATTAGGCATTGCTTTTGACAGAATGTAATTAAATACCATTCCTCCTAAATTAGCTGCTGAAAAAAAAACAATCCTGTTTGCTGTTTCTGTAGCTTGAGTTTTATAAAAAAATAAAAATTATTATAATAAAAAAAAAAATAAAATAAAATAAAATAAAATGTTTTAATTATGTCAGTAATGCATAATCTTTATACGCTTGAGATGAACCAATCCAATCCAAAAAATGCCAAGATTTGTGAAGGAGAGAGAAAGTTGGAGCCACAGTGTTCCTGAACTACATCTATATAATCAAGCATTAGCATGCATCAAACACATTCATGGTGTCTAGGCACAGTTTAAGAAGCTAGGAAGACAGAGCTCTGATGGCCTATTGGTAATAAATTTGTTAAGAAGCTGAGATTAATCCGTATCCAGGGAGGAAGTCAGATGGTGGATTACTATGTGAAACCCACAAGAGAAATGTTGCAGAGTAAAGGCTGTAAAGTTTATTGCCAGAATGTTTGGAGGGCTTAGCTCAATTCCAATTTTTTTTTTTTAAGTCAGATTTGTTTCTGCACAAAACCAAGCAGATGTGAGACCTTTTCCAAGTTGACAAACTGATCTCTAAAGTAATACCAACCTTCCCCAATTCCCAAGTGTTTCTGTAAATTACAGATCATGGTGTCATGTACTCTATTATAGAAAGTCACTTTGTATGAAGATGGCTTTATTTAATCATTTTTAAGATATGCAGCCCTCCTCTGTATAACACAACTACAACATACTGCTCAAATACCTGACCATTATGAAACATTCACTATACCATTAATATATACAGCTCTGGAAAAAATTAAGAGACCACTGCAAAATTATCAGTTTCTCTGGTTTTACTATTTATAGGTATGTGTTTGGGTAAAATTAACATTTTTGTTTTATTCTATAAACTACTGACAACATTTCTCCCAAATTCCAAATAAACATATTGTCATTTAGAGCATTTATTTGCAGAAAATGACAACTGGTCAAAATAACACCAGTTTTTTTTTGGTTAGGTAGTATCCATCAGTCTCCCCTTGTAACAGTATGTCCTTCTCAGAAGGAGAGCAAGTTTTTCTTCCAGGTCCTGTTTGGGGGGACTTGAACCGAAAATAAGTACAGTTTCGACTCGAGCCGGGATTCCAGCCTTGCTGAAGCACCCCCAGATCATCACCGATCCTCCACCACATTTCACAGTGGGTGCGAGACACTGTGGCTTGTAGGCCTCTCCAAGTCTCTGTCTAACCATTAGACAACAAGGTGTTGGGCAAAGCTGAAAACTGGACTCATCTGGGGGTACTTCAGCAAGGCTGGAATCGGGCAGATTTGTCTTTGTGAAGGGCGCATGAATCAAGCCAAGTACAAGGTTGTCCTGGAAGAAAACTTGCTTCCTTCTGCTCTGACAATGTTCCCCATCTCTGAGGATTGGTTTTTCCAGCAGGACAATGCTCCATGCCACACAGCCAGGTCAATCAAGGTGTGGATGGAGGACCACCAGATCAAGACCCTGTCATGGCCAGCCCAATCTACAGACCTGAACCCCATTGAATACCTCTGGAATGTGATCAAGGGGAAGATGGACGGTCACAAGCCATCAAACAAAGCCGAGCTGCTTGAATTTTTGCGCCAGGAGTGGCATAAAGTCACCCAACATCAATGTGAAAGACTGGTGGAGAGCATGCCAAGACGCATGAAAGCTGTGCTTGAACATCAGGGTTATTCCACCAAATATTGATTTCTGAACTCTTCCTAAGTTAAAACATTAGTATTGTGTTGTTTAAAAATGAATATGAACTTATTTTCTTTGCATTATTCGAGGTCTGACAACACTGCATCTTTTTTGTTATTTTGACCAGTTGTCATTTTCTGCAAATAAATGCTCTAAAATGACAATATTTTTATTTGGAATTTGGGAGAAATGTTGTCAGTAGTTTATAGAATAAAACAAAAATGTTCATTTTACCCAAACACATACCTATAAATAGTAAAACCAGAGAAACTGATAATTTTGCAGTGGTCTCTTAATTTTTTCCAGAGCTGTATGTACAATCCCCTTTCTTTGATCAATTGGTTCAGTCCAGGTCACACAGTGACACCATCACACCACTGAAAGACAGAACGTTCTAACTTTGAATGAGGTGCGATTGTCAGTTAGTAGGAAGAGCAATAGGAGACCAGCGAGGCAACCAGACCTACAAAGCACTACGCGTGGAAGAGAGAAGTAAGGACATGGAACCATTGCTGCCAGAACGGCCCAAACTAAGAAACTCATTACCAAAGACGAGTACTAAACTCAACAGTCAAGTCAAACAGGACCAATGAAGGCATTCTACATTATTAAAGAAGGACTGCATTGATGGCTTTCTAGTGTATTCCGTTCTAAAGGTGACCCCACAAAATACTACAATTATAAAGTCAGATAGTGCTGTTAAACCTTTCCATGGTTGCACGCGATATATTTGCACAATGGTCTCTGTGAATAGAGCAATACTATTTTTACTCAGGGGTAGACAAATAACTACTATGTGTGCTAGTCCGATGGGCTACCAACGGAAACTATGGTAGCCCACCACAAATATTGGTAGCCCACATTTTTCAATGGATAAACATTTCTATTAAAAGTGTCATGTAGACAGATAGAAATATAAAGTGGTAAAAGGTTCAGAAAAATGTTTGTCTATGTTTGTTTTTTGTTTTTTTCTTCAACATTCAGCACTCAAATATTTGTAATTTAAACTTGACAACAATCATAAAACTGTTTTTGCCCTGTGGCTACATGAAAGTACATATGAAACATTAGAAATCTGTTTTTAGTTTTTGCAAAATAAATAAAAGAAATAAACAATGTACCTTAAATTATAAACCAAGTGAAAATAAAACGTTAAGCCTGGATTAAACGGCCTGTGCATAGCTTGGTCTGTTTCAGATCTGTCCATATCACAGCTATATCCAATTTTTCTTTTCAAAAATACAAATTCAACTTTCAAGAAAAGTCTTTAAAAGGATTACTAGTGCTTTTTCATTTTTAAATGAAGTACAAAATCTCCAGTACTTTAATTTTTTTGTAGACATGTTAGGAAAAAAGAAAAATAAATAATGTTTGCTTTGCAAGTTGAACAGTAAAATTAAAAAGTAAGACATTGTTATAGAGGTGTCTTTCTATTCAAATAATTTCAATTCATCATCACTGGAAATACTATCATCAGAAACAAAGTCAGTATGAGACAGACTTGGTTTGGGTGGGTGCAGTGTGTCCTTGTAGGTGTCTAGTTCCTTTGGCCAAGAAGTTCCAATGCTCAATATAATGATCTGGTTTAAAGTCAATACTTGAGCCATCACAATAGAGTTTAAGAATGCAACCCTTTCTTTCTTCTGTGAAGCTGACTCTCAAACTTGTAATTATGAGGTTCAAGCCTTGAAAAGCCAGTTCACACTCTGCTGTACTTGGGCTAACAGTAAGAAGAATCTCAGCCCACTCTAGTAAACTTGACATGTCAGGATTCTCTTTCAGCAATCCACTGTAAATATCTACTGAGCTGGAGAATCTATGATCTTTTACGTGTTTTTTATGAGCTTTCACTCTCCTTGAACTGACCTATAATTAACTCCAACAGGCAAAACATCTTTAAAGTGATTGTATCATCATTTCCATACTGCCTCAGAGATTCTACAGCATATGACCACATGTTTAAGTTAAAAACATGAAAATATGAAACTGGAGGATTATCAAAACGTCAAATCTTTCAGTGAGGAATGCTACTGTACACATCACAAGTTTCTGAAGATCACTGTTGAGAATTTCTGTGGAAAAAGTTCCTCCTAATTTAATGGGAGTTGGGTGATGGGGTGCCCACCCCTTGTGCATATTAATTTATGTATGTACTTCATTTGTATTTGTATTGTATTAATACCATTATTACACTATATGTGTTTGTGTGCGAACGGGCGAAAGATGTCCGACATTATTATTTATTATTTGAGACCGGCGAAAAGCCAGTTTCATAAAGTGTAGCTGGCGGGGATGAGGTTAAATCCCCATCCCGATCAAGCTTGTGTGAATGTGGCTGGAGCATTAATAAGGTCATTTTAAAAGGTCATTAAGGCTCCAGCCACGACTATAAAAGACCCACTCCGGGCTCAGCGCAGGGGAGTTAGGAGCGAGAGCGAATGCTATCCGGAAGCAAAGCAAGTTACTCGTTTGACCAACGAGCCGCTTTGTTGTGATAGTGTTTTTCATTTTGTATAAATCTTTCATTTAACAAAACGTACCAAGTGCAGCCATAGTGCTTCAGTTTCACCCGTAGAACCTGTGTCTGGTGTCATTTCCCTGGTCTGACGTCACCACTGCAGCCCTCTCTGCCACAAGTTGCCATTAGCATCAGTGTATATCTTAGTTTCCTTGTTGAAACTTGCATTAAGAGTTCATGCTTACTCCACCATTCTCTGCCAGATCAAGCAATGTTTCTTCGAGGAGATCTAGATCCACCAAAATATCAGACAAGAGGTAACTGTGCTATTCAAATTTTAAAGACAAGCATGTAGCTGGGGTCAGTAAGTCTTGCATTGCATACAGGAATTGTACAAACCAACAGACTTCATTGTCTGGAGAAATTTCTTTGCCTTTGCAGCTTCATCTGTATATCTACTGCTCAGGTGTTTCAAGTGAAGAGTTATTGAACAAGATTGTTTTTTAGTGCAGTTAAAGCTCTTAAACCCATCTAACTGACTTCATGTCACCATACCTTGCCACTTGTGAAGTTTCACACACTTCCTTAAGCTCTCTTCTTTTTGGATAAAAGAAGTATAATTTAAGTAAGTCTTTCAAATTCTGCAAGGTAGCTTAACTCTTTCACTGAATCTAAAACACCAAGCTGGAGTCTGTGATTAACACAATGAACTGGTATGATCCAAGGCAGTTTACTTTGAAGCTGAGTAGCCACTCCTGATCTAAGCCCCATCATTACTGCAGCACCATCAAAGTTACAACACACTAAATGAGGCTCATTGCTAGTGTCTGTCAATGTTTCTAATGAAAGGTTTACCTTTTCTAAGCCAGAGTTAATAGCTTGGAGAATACCACTAGCATTTGCATGTTTAAGATCCTGCAAACCGACTACTTGAGTGGGTGGTACACTTCCATCTATATATCTTAGAAAAACAGTTTCTTCCTCAACAACTGCCTTGTCAGTAGAACAGTCAGCTAAAACACATATGTATCTTGTCTCATTTACCTCTTCTGTTAACCCTGTGCCATGCATTCTACAAATCACATAGCAGCCTTTCTTGACAAATAATTACTTCCTATATCTACTTCATTCTTTCTTCTGAACAGTGCAAGTAAGCTCATAATCAGCGAGAGGCTTGGCTTTCTTTGAACATACATAGGTAGTGTTAAAGAGATGACATGTTTTAACATGTTGCTTTTCAGTGACAGGCTCGTCAACAACACCAGCCACCATGACACTTCGCCGGTAAAACCAGACGCACGCACCAAGAAAAACACATAACGCATCCTATGACTGCAGGTTAAAGTGATTGGATAGCCGCACAGCTGCAATGCAAACAACTCACTCAAAAAACACGCCCTAAACCAGTCGAGTATGCTGTTGCACCACGAGACAGTACAGCAGCCACATATATGAAATTTTCTAACGAGAAAATAAAATTTTCACATTTTACGTCTGGGTTTTCAACGTTTACTCTAAAAATTGGGACAAATGGCGTCCCGACAGTACATCAAATCGGGACGTGGGACAATGCCCCTAATATCAGGACAATCGTGATTTTATTGGGACCTATTTGGGAATAAACAAAACAACATTTAACTTGAACTGCAATTTGCCATCCTTTGCTTTTGTAGTTAATTCACTGGCCTAAAGTAAGGCCTATACAACGTGTTCTTTATTCCTGGGATAGATAGATAGATTATATATTTATATATATATATCGTGAGATAGCAGGGAGGGGGTTAAAATTCCTCCCTGCTAGAAAAATGTGAGAATGCACTGTGGGTGATTGGGCTAAGGGTTTTTGTAATTGTTTTAATTGTTTGTATTGTTTAGATAATCCCCTGCACCTGGTGCTAATTGTAAATTGGAGCCAGGTGCAGGGTATTTAAGAGAGGCAGCCAGACTGATCGGGGCTGTTGAGTGAAGAGCCCGACTGCGTGTGTGTCCAGTCGTATTGAAGGTGAAATGCTGAGTGAAGCCAGCGTGAGTTTAAGTTTTGGTGTGACAGGTAAACGGCTTAGCCATCCTGTGAGTAGTTAGGAACCAGTTTATGTTTAGTTAGAGCTCTAAAGGAGAGCTAGGTGTTTATTTCTGTTTGTTTCTGTTTTCTTTGTTTTGTTTATATTCATTTGTGTTTATTAAAAAGTGCGCATCAGCGCTTTAAAAATCCATTTCCGTGTCCTGGGTCTGGTCATAAAGGGGCAACGAACTTTGAAAGTGGCGCAATATATTTATATATATATATATATATATATATATATATATATATATATATATATATATATATATATATATATATATATATATATATATATATATATTACTTTAATATATTTTAGCACATTACTTAGTGTAACGTCTTGCTGTAAAATAAAGGCACACAGGGCCCATTCCCCCCTACTCCTGATGCTATGCTGTCTCTGCCTGCATTCTGAGCAATATAATGCCTTTCGTTACTTTTTGAAAACGAACGAATATTAGGGATGTAATACGTTAAAAGGTTAAACGGTTCACCGATAAATAAATGCATACCGTTTTTGCATAACAGTTAACGTATAATACAAATTGATAAAATGCGTCCAGCATTTTGTGTTTTTAAAGTAAATATCCAACAAAGCATGTGTTCTTTATGCACTGCCTCTGAACTCTGCAACTCCTCTGCCTGTAAAGTATTTTACTTGGCAACACATGACGTTGGGTTAGGCGTGATTAGTCACTTGAAAACATCTATCAAACTGGTCCCAAGCTGTCGATTTCCGGTGTCCGTACACGGAGCACAGCAGCTGGCGTCAAAATAGAAAAAGGAGGAGTGAAAAGATGAAGCGGTCAAAACAAAGTTATGTGTCAAATATCTGCAAAATAAAAATAAAAACATTTTAGTTTAAGAAGCAGGTATGTTAATGTATTATTATCATTGCCACTTTGTACTCGATTGTACTCCCAAAGAGTCCCTCACCCTTCTTGCCTTTGTCTGAAAGTTCTGAACTGGTTACCTAGCAACCAACTTGCCACCTCAGTGGGATGCACTTCTGTAGTCTCTTTTTTGTTGTGAAGGGAGTTCAAAAAGTTGCTGTATAAATATTAAACAATTGACAGTTTTTTGAAGAAAAGTGTTGGAAACGGGAGTAATGAAGGGGACTAGAGTTGCGATGCAGCAAAAGAAGTGCCGACAACAATGACCCGATCAGCATTAAAAAAAAAAAAAAAAAACCTGACAAGCTTGTGCTAAACGGCTTGCTTTCATGATTTCCTGGCAGATATTTTTGATCATTTAAATATTCTTAACACATCACTCCAAGGACAAGACATTTGTATTTTCTCTCACTGACAAAATCAAAATCTTGCGGTACGATTGCGTAAACCGTGGCGGCCTAGAAGCACTTGTAATTTATTTATTTATTTGTTTGTTTGTTTGTTTTTATACGGTTGTCTGTCAAATATTGTGCTGTCATTTATATTGCTAGAACTAGGGGGTCACAGTGCAGCAAGGTTTGAGAACCACTGCTCTATGATAACAGATGACAGATGTAGTGGATCGAGATTAGCTATAACAGAGATACTATTGTCAATATGATACAACTGGGATTCAATTAAAGATGATATGTGCTCAAAGCTGACTCTTTTTGTGTTTGGTAAACAAACGTCAATGCATGACAAAGACTAAATATATGTGGAAAGGGTATTTATTTAAAGGGTATTTAGTGTGATGGTGTAACTATGGTTAAACTGTTAACTGACAGAAATCAAATAGTTTAAACAGATTTTTATTAAAAGATATTTACATCCCGAATGAATATCCAAACGAACATTTAAATTGTGAGCAAATATCCGAATATGAAAATCCTGTGTTCGTCCCAGCATTAATTAAAAATATACCTGTAAGCAAGTGTTATCTTGCTTACAGAATCGTATTATTAACCTGAGTAGGAATGATGCAGATGTGACAGAAAGGGAGATGCGTTTTCGTTTCTGTTTTTGTTTTTAACCAGCCTTCAACTATCCTTTCCCAATGCTGGATGACCTGGTAACACATATATTAAACAAAAGAGTACTGTACAAACTCCTTCCCAACATTTCTTATATTCTAATGTAAATCCTGGTTTCTAGAATACACCTAGAAAGTGGAATCCAAAGTCTGATGTGCCAGCATCGGAATTCTAATTGAAGGTTCCATGTATTTGTGGAAGTTTTAAAAGAGTGAAACATAATATAAACATTTAAAACTATGTTTTTAGAGTAGTATGCGTTACCAAACAGCTGTTTCTCGTGTGCTATTGTTAGCACAACGAGCAGTGCTGTTCACCAATTTACTTAACATGAAAACGACCACTGCATGGGATGAGACGTTTCGGATGGAGCAGTACACTTTATACTCAAAAGGTCAGCTGGTTACAGTAACATCAATTGTTGAAATCAGCAGGTCCAAACTGTTACCAACTTTTAACAAGAAATGCCTCAAGCTTCCTTAATAAGCTTGAATTTCAAGAAATCCATCCAGTCGATCAGTCTTACAGTATCTCACTGGAAAGTAATTTGTTTAGGCTACACTTAGTTGCAGAGATGGTGGGGTCTATAACTTTTACTTTAGAGGGCTGGGGAGTTGGACTGTTTATTGATGGTTACCTCGCTTCTCGCTTCCGCATTAAGTTGACTTTAAAATGCAATAAAACATATAGTCAGAGAAGAATTATGGACTACATTCAGCACTTAACCTGCTGGGCATTTTGAAATCGCACAAGTGACCAGTACAAACCTATTTTGCATTATAAAACGACAAAATAAATCTTAATGGATTAAGAATGATCAGCTATCAACACACAAGGGAAATTAAGTGCTGAAATTTCTACATTGATTATTTTAAATTATTAGCCTTACTCTCTTCTAGATTTTTATGCTTTGAGTGAGCTTTAACACATTTACAAGACATATTGACTATAATTACAAGGGAATTCAAGTAATGGACACATCAATTATAAGCCACATATCTTGACCAGACAGTTGCATAAATAATTCTAAATGGAGCTCCATTAGCATCTTTCTCATTGGCTTCATTTTTAAAGGACAGAAGGTAATACAAAATTAACATTGGTCAGAAAGGGAAACATTATCAATAAGCTATGTGCCCAGTTTCCACAAAATCATCCTAAACAAACAACCTCTATCTGCAAAAGAAGACTTATGTTAAAAAACATTTTAGTCCTGTACTTAATACAATTGGCCCTAAAGCTTTTACCATGGCTAAACTGCTTGGAATTGGGCCCTGTGACAAGCAGGCTGTAGTGGTGACATCAGACCCGGAAGAAAATCACAGTACTGCCAGGTGAAATGTGAATTGCGCTGTTATGCAGTTTAATACAGAAACAAATAAAAGTTTTAAACAAAAACAGCACACGACACGTTAGGCCAAAATAAATAGACAAACAAAACGAATAGACACTAAACAAACATTGCCACAGGCCCATATAATTGTTTTGTTCTACTTGTTAATACCTACCATGTGTCAAGCAGCTTCTGTGTGAAGGTTTGCTAAAAGCAAATAACTTTCAATTCGCAAATGAGAACATAGACCCTTAACATCTCATAAGAATAGTATTGTACTACTCCATCATACCTAGATAATAAGAAAACCAACAAATCAGAGAAAGCCCACATATTCTGGAACAGGTCTCACAAACAGGTTTCTTTTCCTTTATGAGTAGTCACTTGTACATGATGGCATTAACCATCAGCTAGTTGAATCTATGCTAGGAATCACTAATGCCTGTACCTGAAAACAATCTACACATACATCATGTGAATAAACTATATGCAGAAATATATAAAAATGATAACCTGTCGTCGAGGAAGGCACAGATATAATTCCCATTATTTTCTATACAGTGCAAGTTGCCTCCTAATTAACCATTATGTGTCCTGAGGCAAGAGTCAGAAATCTTGGCGGGCTTTAAGGGGTGCTATGACAGAATATGTTATAAAGGGCGAGAATATTATTCTGTAACAACAATGCTTTGCATAATGAAAGCAGTTGAGAAGTATTTTTTTTAAGTTTCCAATGATAAACAGCCATGCAGAAATATTGCAACAACCATATCCAAAAATCAGAGAAAATGATTGCAAACAGCATCAAAAAGTAAAGGCATGTTGACATTTGGCTCTGTTCTATTATTTTTTTACACTCACAATCTACAGTAAGTAGATTATGGAAGCCATTGTAAACTAGGTGACATACAAGGATTGTGGGAAACCTTTGGCTTTCAAGTCAAAAAATTCTATTCTTGTTTGAAAAGGTCGAATACTATGAATTTTGCATGATAAGTCTAACATAAATCATTGTGTTTACTGTTAGATGTTTCTGCTGTTATATTGAAAAAAAAACATTTTTTAAGGGATGCTCAAACTCATGGCTCCTGGGCATGCAATACATTTAATAAGGGTAATTCTGAGTGCAGAACAAGTGTGAAATTTTAACTATGTTACCTTGTTAAAAATGCTCACGTACAATTTACAGAGCTGTAACTTATTCCATCAAAACAAACTCTTTAAACAACTCATCCCCACAGTTTCAACTGATTGCCTTTATCATAGTATTTTGCTTTTTTTTTTTTTTTTTTTTAATGCAAAAAGTTACATACCTGTGTGAGTGCGAATGTGGGCTAGAAATGCCATGGAATTGCTGCTTTTGCAGATCTTCCCACAGTACTTGCAGACATTGCCTCGATTCTCTTCTCTTTCACTGTTAATCTGTTCTGTATCTTCCAAGATGTACTTGTTTACTTCTCTTAGCAGTTCTTCATGCTTCTCCTTAATATGCATGAAAAGTTCTTGCTCAGAATTAAAGGGGTCAGTGCATTTAACACACTTGAAAGTGGCACCTCCTTCTGGCAGCTCTTCTATGCTTGCTTGCTCATTCCTCAGATGACCTGCACTGGTCAAATGCTGGTGGAGGTTGCTCTCTGTGTAAAATGATTTTCCACAGAGTAAACAATGAAAAGTCTTCTCTTTTGTGGGATGTTTCATAGATATGTGCACATTCAAGCCACTAAGGCCGTCAGCCATGAATCCACAGTCTTCACACCGAATGCGAGGCTTCTCTATTTGTGAAGACCTTCTCTTCTTTCTAACCGGTTGTAAGTTTTCATTACCGGAAGCAAGTCCGGAACTCTGACCCCCATCATAATCAATATATTCAACATCAGAATAGTTTTTTAACAGAACAATGGAAGCATCAAATTTAACAGCTCTAGATAATTCCTTTGTCTGAGACTGACCAGCAAGATTAGATTCCTGCAATTCTAGGTCGCTGTCAACTCCTTGGAAGCCCTCAGTCACGGACTCACCCGTCTTCCAAACACTGTTTTTTACAGCTTCTTCAGTTTCATTTTGAACATCTATTTGAGCCTTTTCTGTAATATCATCTTCTTTACATTCAACTATCCTGATATTTATGTTTTGGTCCTCACCAATTTTAGTTCCAGATCCTCCTGAATGTAAATCTCGGCTCTTCTCTAAGTTGTTACCTTCACTGGCCTCACTTTCTAGTGGTGATCTTGCAGATTCTTCTATATTTCTATTCTCCACTGTTCCTCCAGTAACATTTGTGTCATTTTCCATACTTGTAGTCTTTACTCTGACTGACTCACTAGGACTTTCCTGTTGCGTTTCATCAGGACTCTCTTCTTGAAGTTCACCTTCCTCTCCACATTTGGCTGTGGTTTCCATGGGTAACACTTCTGCTGTTTCTTTCAATTTTAAGAGGTAGGCCTGGCTTTTAAGCTTGTGCTTTTCTGTTGTGGCATGTCTTGTCATCTCCCTGCGAGTGACAGCATAATAGTTGCAACCCATACATAAGTACTCAAAGTCTTTAGTATGTTTGCGTTTAACATGAAGGTCAAGAGATGAAAGGGAATGAGCAACAAAACTACAGTGAGAACAAGAATTAACTGCATCATCTTTCATTTTTGTCAAAGGCGAACCATCAAGAACATCCTGATTTTGTGAAGGAAAGCAATCCTCCAATATTTCAACTTCAACAGTATGCTCTTTCTTTTCTTGGTTTATCACAGCTTCTATCTGATTTTCAGGTTCTAAACCTGTATTGCCTTTAATGTCTTGTCCCTGGTCTCCAGCATTCAAAGTATCACGTCCCTTGTGATGAGCTTCTGCAACAACACTACCAAGAGAAACTTGTTCAGTTTGTGGGTTTGTCTTCACGGTCAATAATTCGTGTATTTTATGCTTCTTGGTAGAACAATGACGATCCATGTCTTCTTTAAGTATGCAATAGTACTTACACATTGTGCAAGCCTTCAAAGCATGAGACTTTATTGCGCTGCTTTCATTCTCCAATTCTTCAGACTTACTTGTACCCTGTTCTTTGTGAGAAGCTTCTAAAGCATCATCAGAGGAAACTGGTTCAGTTCCTTGGTTTATCTTCATGGTCATTACTTTTCGACTATTATGCTTCTTGGTAACACAATGACGATCCATGTCATCTTCACGAATACAATAGTATTTACAGATTTTACAAGCTCTCAAAGCGTTTGTCTTTATTACACTGCTTTGATGTTCAGTTTCTTCAGACTTCTCTGTATTCTGTTCAATGTGCTGAACTTCTACAACAACACCATCCAGAGAAGCTGGTTCATTCTCTGGGTTTGCCTTCAAGGCAGTTACTTCACGGTTTATATGCTTCTTGGTAGCACAATGACGATCCATATCTCCTTTAGTTACAGAAAAGAAGTTACACAACTTACAAGCATAACTGTACTGGTGGCTGTGCCTTCGTTTAATGTGAACATTGAGATTGGCAATACTGGAAGCAACAATCCCACAATGCTGACATTTTGTAGATGCAGTTGCCTTTGGTCGTCCTCTTTTACTTTTACTCAAGGTAGGAGCCGTCTGGGTGTCAGTCATACTACTATCCTCCAAATTCCCTGATGGCTCTTCAAGTGTTGTGTTTTCAACCTCAGACAGCCATCCATCTTGGATATTTTTGTTATTTTTCTCTTCAGTATTAACAGGTGAAGAGAAAATAGGTTGTTTCAATTGTTTCTGAACTGATGACATACTTACACATACTTCCTCAATAAAGTCTTCAGATGAAATGCCAAGATTGCTTTTCTTAGCCTTTTGCAAGTGCTTTCTCCTGTTGGTATGTTTCTCCATGCCTTCAAATGTCACTGTGTAATAATTGCATACCTTGCAACAGAAGTGATATTCTTTTTGATGTTTCACCTGTATGTGTTTTAAGAGAACTGAAGAATGTTTTGTTTTATATAAACATTTCTTGCATTGCAACTGGGGTTTGCTATGTGTTGAACGTTTTAGTAAGTTTACTGCAACCACTCGTGTTATTGATGGTTTCATTTGATCTCTTGGTATCTGCACTTCTATCTCAGTATCATTTTTCCTTAACTGATGTTTGTTACTTTGACAGTGCTTATCAAAGTCGCCTTTTACTACACACGCGTATGGACAAGTCTCACAAAAGAACTTCATTTCTTTTGTGTGGCGCCTTCCAATGTGATGCTCTAGACCAAGTTTGCTCCGAAATTCATAACTACAGTAACTGCAAACATACGGTGGTTTTTGGTTTGAAGATGGTGGCTTTTGTTTTGCGCCGCTCTTACTAGATTTTGAGTTAGAAGTATCCTTCCCAATAGAAGACTCTTGCTCTGCACTCATTTCTGAACCTTGCAGCTCCACCTCCACATTTTCAACAGATTGAAGGTTCAGAATGAAGGAACTGGAGCTTGACTCATTTTCCTGTGGAAGTTCAATATTAGCTTCATTTATTATTGTTTCGGATGCGGCTTCTGCATTGAACAAAATTTCTGTTGTGGCATCGTTTACTTTGATTTCACTTTCTGCGTGTTTTTCTCCAAGCAGGCTATCCTTTGCATTTACATCGACAATTTTGGTGTCCTTGTCCTGAAGTATCTTTTCAGTTTCACCTTCTTTTGGACTACAAACAAGATGCACCTCTTCAGTTGTATTCCACCTATTTGAAGGGGTTACACACTCATTTGCTGCCGAGTCTTTTTCAACAGTTTGGCTGCCTAGTTTTTCTTTGCTGGTGTGTTTCTTGTCTGTGGAACTATGAACATCAGATCCACCATCCTCATCCTCATCAGGTGTTTTTTGCTTTCCATCCTTAAACCTTTTGGCTGTCAGTGTTTTGGCTTTACTATTGGCTTCTTCATCTTCAGTTTCAGAGCATGCCAAATTCTGCTGTGTGGTTTCCGCATTGGGATTTTTGGTGTCTGTCTTTTTAGGTAAAATTTCAGGCTTCATTTCATCAGAACCTGGTATTAATAGGGTATTAATTGAACTTTCTGGGTCTGATTCTGTACTTTTAGATGGCTTTGTTTTGTTTTGTTTTTTAGCCAATACCTTTACCAACCCCCCCTTCGCTGCAAGATTCTGCCTGCGAAGGTGTGTCTTTCCAAGGTAATGAGCCTGAAGAGTACTGTCATCAAGACACTGAAAACAACAACATTCACAGGTGAATGCTTTTTCTTTGTGATTCTTTTTAATATGCTCATCCATGGATGTCAAATGTTCTGTCCTATAGTCACAGTGAGGGCAGATGTTCCCATTAGTCGATTTTATTGGGATTTTCTTGGTAGACTTGTCATATTCAGATGCAACTTCCTTACTAACAGGTATACTAGTGATGCCTTTCCTACACAAGTCCTTTTTGCTAACTGTGCTTTCCTTTTCTGCACTAGAAGCTTGTGATGGACTGGAAGCAGTGCTGTGGGAATGCCTTCTTGTTACATGCACTTTTAAGGCAGTGGGGGTTTTTCCCCTAAAATCGCAGAAGGAGCATGCACAGGTATCAGTATCCTTTTCACGATCATTTCCCATTTTCGGTTTTTCCTTTTCTATGTTGACATTACACAAATCATGTTCTTCTTGGCCAGGGGACACCTGTTGAAGCTCATTATCCTTCTCCGTGTCCTTTCCATTGCTCTCCTTTTTCTGAATTTGTTTCGATCTATCGAGCTTTAGTTTTTTGGCTACTAGGGAGTTTTCATGATTGTCTTCTCCAGCCTTTGAGTTACTCTCATTCATTTTATCTGGTTCATTCTTAAGTGTCTCCTTTTCTGAACGCAGTTTTCGCTTAGTCTTAGAATTACCTATCAAAGGAATACTTCCGTCGTATTCTGCTCTGTCTTCATTACGATCTGTAGCTTCTTCAGGGGCTTCCATGTTTTAGAAGGAGTTTATCCATTTATTAGATCTAACCTGTAGTAAATTACAAAAAGAATACGTTAGAAAACAATACGTCAAAAAACGTACACAGTAAAATCTTGTATTTGCCTACAGCTATGACCAAAAGCTTTGCATCACCCTATATAGAATTAACTACTTTGATTAATAAAATTGAATGAAACCTGCTGAATAATGTTACATTAACATATTGAATTACATACCCCTTTGTAGTTGCATGTATACTTAACGAACGACTCACAAAAGTTAAATACTATGACATTTCTAAATCAAACACAAACTATTATACTTCTATTATGGCTTTTGCAATATCATTTTGTAGTTTCTTTGATTACACAATGTTAAATAAAAGATCTAAATTATGTTCATACAGTTTTTTTTTTTTTTTTTTTTTTTTAATTATATCTCAGTCCAAAAGTTCTAGATGATACAAAACTTTTGCCCATTTTGCGGTGACCTAATTCAAGCATTCAAAATTCTAAAAGGTATTGACAATGTCGACCCAAGGGACTTTTTTCGACCTGAAAAAAGAAACAAGGACCAGGGGTCACAAATGGAGGTTACACAAAGGGGCATTCAGAACAGAAAATAGGAGGCACTTTTTTACACAGAGAATCGTGGGGTCTGGAACCAACTCCCCAGTAATGTTGTTGAAGCTGGCACCCTGGGATCCTTCAAGAAGCTGCTTGATGAGAGTCTGGGATCAATAAGCTACTAACAACCAAACGAGCAAGATGGGCCGAATGGCCTCCTCTCGTTTGTAAACTTTCTTATGTTCTTATGTTCTTATTTAAACTCAAAATAAGTATTTTCACTCTCTCTAGATTCACTTTCTCTCTTCAGTCTCATCGCTCTCAACCCATCAAACTCTGAAGTTCTTCAACGAAGATGCAATGATGTAATCTTCAAAGCTGTCCCAGAGAAGATGGGCTCCCTCCAGAATGACAAAGCTTTGCCTATAGAATTCATGGAGACAGTACACTGTGCTGCTTCACAGCTAATTTCTACAGAGAGGACGACCATGTTAAAGACTTTGTTTTAAACATCACACCAACAGAATAAGTATCAAACTTATACTGTGTGTTTACAACTAACTGAACTGAAGCCATGCTATTGATATTGTCACAACACGTAATTTGTGTATATTCAGCTAGATGCTGGAACACTGTACATGCGTACTTGTATACGTAATGCGTGACTGAACCGAACAATGCGTGAGACTACTTCACTAATGCAGAACTCTATGACCACAGAGCACATCAAATATTCAATTAAGATCATTTAACAATGCATTACTTTTCCTTGAATGTTTAATTTTGTTTCTTCTTTATACGTTTTTAACTATGAAGCCTAAACTTTACTCTTCTTCCTTTGAAAATACGAATAAATGTAATAATAATTTGGATTGTTAGGTTTCTTTTTGTCTTATAACAAATACACATTTATGAATGATTTGAAATACTTAAACATACATAATATTAATTGTTAATCTCTTTTCATCATGAATCTAGGGATAATTAAGCCAGAATCGCTAGTTCTTATTGAGGTATTGTGTTTATTATGGTTAATAATTACATTGTGAGCTATAATGGGTATTTTCTTTAATGGTAATTGGCAAGGACACAGTTGTGACATAAATCCTAGATATACAATGTAAATATGCACAACAGTGTTAAATTACATTTTGTGGCACTCAAAGTATTACATTAACTCTACAGTAAAACCACCCTTATAACTTGCAATTTAGAGGTGGGAGAACCCTTCTTCACAGTGACGATGCCAGGGGGAGGCGACAGGTGGCGGGAGCCTCCCCTCCTGCCTCCCCTAAAAAACTACATCTCCCAGACAACCATGCTAGGCAACCATGCAAGAGACAAATACACCCTACAAACCATTATCCAATCTCTGGTTTTCCCCCATTACCTTTACTGCCAATCGGAGAAAGAATATTTCAAAGCTACTCGGTAATTGTCTGTAATGGCGGTCAGTTGGTTGTTGAGCACACGAGTGAGAAACTGGACCCATGACTTGTACCATCTGGTAGTAAAACAAGTAGCCTATAATATTAAACAAAACTGTTTTATAAGTTAGGGATTTTGTATGAATGTATTTATTTTCCTGCATTGTGAGTTTTTAAGCTATTCCATGGTGTTGTATTTACATCTTAACTGAGATGAAGAATTTCACATTAAAATACAAGCCTGAAGTAACGTAATTATTTGTAGACATAAAGAGCTATGGTTTGTCCATTCTTGAAAATGTGGAATGTCCTCTTTATTGCAAGTTTAAATGAAAGGCATGAACCTATTTACAATGTTACCTTATTTAATTAATATTAGATTGCATCATACACTTTACAGTAGGTAACAGAGCTATGTATCATACAGAATGATTCGTTTTGTCAAGTCCACATTCAGGCTAATGTTTTTTTTTTTTTCCCCCACCTGTTTCTTTCATGATATTGTGTGTGCTGTGTACAGTAAAATAAGCTGTGCTAACAATAGGTATCTCTTGAAAATAATTTCTTCTCATTGAGTATTTAATATTACATTGCGAGTCGTCATAGTAATTTTGAGTTTACTAAAAACAAAAATTCACGAAAAACATTCTGCAGCAAAAATACTCCTACAGTCTTTTCTTAAAGCTTAATTTATATTCCATGGCTCTCCCTCCCTTATCTTTTATAAAAAAATAAATACATTCAATTCAATTAAAAAGCCCATTGGTGCTACCCCATTGTCTCCCCTCTCCTAGAATCCTGTAGTTGCCACCGCTTCCTCAGCAATGTTAAAAGAGCATAGCATGAGATTAACAGTACAACGAAGATGGCTGGTTCCATCTAGTGGACATTGACACCACAAGACAGATTTACTTCAGTTCTAATGGCTTTGGTTTTTTTTGGGTTTTTTTTTTTTTTTTTTTTTGTTTTTTTTTTTACAGTTGAATAAAAACTACTTACAGTATTTTTTTAAAACAGTAAAAAAAAAATTTTAAATAAAAAAATATTTTTGAAAAATTATAATAGAAGCCCTCTAACAAAAATCCCAACAACATCCCACAACTTGAGCTAAATCTGTATTTGGAAACAAGTGCCACCACACATCACAGCATCTCCTATACTAAACCAGCAAATAAGACCTTATACAAATTAGTGACACTAAATTATTCATTTGTGGTTGATGAATAGAATGTTTAATAATTTAGAATAACGAATACCTGTGTACTGTAGTGTGATAAAATGCAACCAATCAGAAGTCCGAACCCAATAATAAATACGTAATTTTCACCTGGAATCTGATGTTCTCAAGTACTAATGTATGTCCAGTAATTTGCTGTCTATATAAGTGTGACATGCAAACATAATAGCCCACCCACTATATCTCTATTGAGTTAATGAGTCAAGTCATTAGGTTCAGTATTTCCGTGGCGATAATTTAGACACAGATCTAATATATAGGCTACTATTTTAAAGGTGCAGAGTCCCATACGGTTTACATTTTGTGTATTATTATTATTATTTAGGTTGTTACATTATTGGTTCATATTAAAACTGCCTAACACAGCAAATCACACCAATGTGTGCTTGTAATTGAATCTATTTCAGTGAATTCAGCAGGTTAGCAAGTGGTCTTTTGGGGTGTTTTAGGGGAACTTCTTATCTGTAACTGTGCCTTTTTTGTCACACTCTTAATAAAAACATCCTGTAATTTATTCTCTATAACATTATCGCCACCATAAAGAGCATATTCTACAGTATATGTAATTGTGATGGGGTACACCCCGCCTGTGTTTATTTTGGATTATTATTATTAAATGTTCTATGTTGTGTTTGTTTTAAAACAGTTTTTTGTTATTGTTGTTTTACAGCATGGATGGGGTTTCCATTCCCCATCCAGATAAACTTGTGAGACTGCGTGGTGGGCAGCTAATGATTTAGAATTGGCTGTTGGCCACGCGTATGAGAAACCTTGTGCAGATTGTGGCAGAGGGAGAAACTAGGTAATTGACAGCCAGTTAATCCCTCGACCACGATATAAAAACCAGCTGCTTTTGCTTACCGGGGTTGGGTTGTTCAGAGGTGGAACTTTAAGAGCCAGAAAATATTATAACAATTGTTACTTGTGCTGGCTTTACAGCAGCGTGATACTTGCTTGATTTAGTATTTTATGTTTGTCTGTTTATGTTGACCACTGTGCCACTTTGTTTTGTGTGCAGTGTTTTGTTTAAACGTTTAATTTATTTAATAGGTCACCACCAAGCCATCCTGGCCACAGTAATATAATACCATGTATTTAAATAGATTATTTTCAGTCACTTAAAAGCACAATATGCTGTACTTCATCATGGTGTCTCCTGCACTACACTTTTACACAATGTGCCTTATTTTGAAAAAAAAAAAACACCTTGGATTTTTGCGTGGAAGAGCTGTAGACAGAGCATTAATATTTTGAAGGGCTGGCATCTCCCCGGTGTGCTGAAAACCAAGGACACCCGTGCGAATCAGCAGGCTTAGATAAACAAAGGCTTGTTTTAAAAGCACCTAGCGGGCCACGGCCCACATAGTTTGCACACAGGTCCAAACAAATCTTCGTCTATGTGAATTCCAGTTCAAGTACATTTATATAAAAAAATAATAATAAACACCAATTGTGTGCCCCGATGGCAGGTGTTTAAGTTTAGGTCAAATAGGCTATTTTTTTTTTTTTTTTAAATGCGCAGGCTTTAGCCTATCAAATCAAAGTAGTAATTGTGATGTAATATTTGGGTCGGATCTTCCTCTCATACGATGAATCATGTGCAAGTCACGTTTGATTGACAGCTTGTGAGGCAGTTGGTGCGGATCTGTTCAAAAGTCAGACGTTTATTTTAATGTGCATTTTTTAAAAAAGTTAGTAGCAGTGTGGCTGTCAACATGGCAAAATTTATTTAGAGTTTATTTTAGTAGAAAGGCTCAAGTGAACAGGATTAAGACAGCTGGCCGAATGCTGACAAATAGCTTAAAATTGCTGTCGTTTGAAGAGATATGTGCGATTTTCTGAGTGTCATGGAAATATAACTGCAGGCCCCTATGCTTTATCCTGTGTAAGGTGGAGCGGAGATGGGAGGATACTAACTAGGCAATGGTAAGTAACTGACTTTCATTTAGTAATTGCTTCAAATGTACTGTGTTCTCACTGGTTTGGTGATGCTGCCTGTTTGTACATTCACTACGAATATATGTAATACATTTATTTCTGTTTACTTAAAACATTTTAAATGGTTTATATGGGAGATATAGTGGTTGGGAGTGTTCTGTCTATAGACAGTTTTCCGTCGTAAAAATATTTTGGGAACTAAAAAAATAAGTGTGTTTGGAATGTGTACTGTAAACGGGCATTGGCATACGGGCATATGTTTTTTTGCAGCCAACGCAATATCTTTGTATAGCTGTACCTGAGAAAATGCAGTGAAAACGAAAGCAACCATATTTAGCTGGAAACGAGGTATTCTCAGCACAGCTAAGATTTTAGTTTTGGTTTGAAGGCAGCAGGAGCTTAGCCTGATTTTTAATTTTTCTTTGTCAGACGCCATTATGCAGGGTGACTTACAGAGGTAACAAGTTATTACAATAGAGCTAAGAGATTACAATACAGCTAAGAAAATAAGCAACACAGCTTTTTGTTTGGGGATTTTTTTAGTTTCTGTTTACACTTTTTTTTGTCAAATGAAACGGTTTTTGCAGTTATTGTGCACAGTGTGTTTGTTTCTGTAGGCTGTATGCACATGTGCTTTGTACTTGTAGTGCATACGTGCAACTACTGTTATAAACTGCAAAAAATGTTCACCTTGCTTCACTCGGCACCATACATTCTGAGCCTTGGCTAGCTTGCTCTGCTCAAACCCCGGGGAGATATTTGTTGTATTCAGAGTTTTAATTGATTTAAATCAAGTTTGTAATGTAAACTATTTCCTGTGATGTCAGACCTTAGATACTTGCCCGTCCACCCGAAGTTGGAGAACACCCAAATTTCCATTCCTAGCTACACCCCTGCTAGCGGGTAAATATTGTCTTTGTTAAAATAATCTATTATTATTGTGCATGTTTTTTTCTTTTCCTTTCGATAATGAGGTCATCATCAGCACAGAACTTCAATCACCACAAGGCCCTGTAAAGTACAATCACGCCCTCCTCCTGTCTTTCTTTCTGGAGCTCAGCATCCAATAAAACTACAAATTACACAAATGCTCACACTTCCATTCAACAAATCTGGCTAAAGAAAATGGTGAACCTGCTCACTTCTTGCCTCAGACTGGTTACTATGGGGATTCTTACAATGACTGCCACTTGTATGCTTTCTTGCTGATAAGGAGAAATAAAACATTCTTTTTTATTTGTCACCAATTTAAGAACTGTATCAGTACAATTAGAATTGTTTTTGTTTTTAAATGTACTTCTAAAGACTGTATCTGCCAACAGTTATTGACCATTTCATTTTACCCCACATTTTTAATAGAAATAAAATCTTGGACCAACTCCAGTTGTGCTTGTACTGTAAATTGTGAGAAAAAAAAACAAGCAAAGCAGATAAATAAATAAATAAATATATAACTGGTTTATAACATTGCTTACACGTGCTTTTTTATTTTAAATGTGTATAGCTTATTTATGCTTTTGTAATATGTATTTAAGACTTAAATGGGCATTCCCATGCTAATGTAACCATAACATCACCATGACAAATTCATACACACAATACAGTGAAATTTAAGGTATAGAGCAGTGATACTCAAACCGTGGCTCGCGAGCCGCAAGTGGCTCTTTAACGTGTCTCCTGCAGCTCTTTGCAGCGCATGATATTAAAACACTATATGATTATGTGAGGTATGACACAGGCCCGGTTTTTGGGATGGAACCGCATAACATTCTCACGTTTTGATTGGTCCATGTCTGTCACATGAATATTTTCTAATATAATGTTTCTAAGTACACACCACCATGCAACCCCTGAATGCACACACTACCATGCAACCCCTGCACGTATCACCCACCATCCAACCCCTGCACGCACACACCATCATGCTACCCCTGCACACTCACACCACCATGCAACCCCTGCATGCACATACTACCATGTAGCCCTTGCACACTACACACCACTAAGCAACCCCTGCACGCACACACCTAGCCATCACTTTTAGTGCATATTTCTGTAACAGAAGCACCTAGAATCACCATTCAAATGGTTCTAGACTCAGGGTACCAGCCTGAATGTAACATGTCCAGAAATAAGCAATTGTAGCAATTCTTTGCAAAAAAACAAAAAAAAAAACATTCAGGGTGTTCAGCCCCATTCATGTCTATGGCAGATAAATGCATATCTCCTGAACCCGAGCACGTAGAACCACCACTGAAAGTGATATAAACTCAGTACCATGCAGTTGAGCGAAAATTGTAAAGGGGTACTTGAGCTGAAAACTCTAGGCAGAAGGGGTACAGTTTCAAAAAAAGATTGAAAACCTCTGGCCTACAGTATCAACTATCAGGAATAGATAAGGAAAATATTGACTAATACATTAAGATTTATTTGAAGTTGTTGAAAGGCACTGGTCTCTTAAACCCAGAAGGTTTGATAAACCCATAGGCATGACTATATATTGATGGACATTACATAAGCAAATGAAATGTCATTTTTTTTTTTTTTGGAATACCATGTTCTTTCTCAAAAATGTTTTAATAGTACCCTTTAATAAAGAAAAATGACTGCTTTAATTAATTTTCATATATTTATTTCAAGTTTCTTCATTGTAATAAGAACTACGTTTAACATTTACATTTTATTTCTTCATAAAAAAAAGTTTTCTTAGAAGAATAAAAAATACATTATTGATTCATATACTAAAGGTTGCTCTCAAATGAATTCACAATCCAGTTTATGGTAAACTTAGAAACTCAGACTTAGAAATTCAGCTGTCAGCTAAGCAGATTATCCCAAAAGCTGCGCTGAATTCAAAAATGCAGAATTTGGGACGTTACCTAAAAACCACAGCCGCCCAGAATTTGGAGCGTTATCTACAAACCAAATCGACCCAGAATTTGGTACATTATCAAAAGCAAAGCGGGCCAGAATTTGGGACCTATACTTAAAACTGATTACATTAGAGATAAACTAATGTAACAAACCTGCAATAGTGTATATATTTGATATTAAAATACATTGTGCAAACGATTATAGATATATGCTGTTTGAAAGAAAAAAAGTACACCACTACAGAAAAAGCACGATTCTTACAGTCGTGCATAACATGATAATTCATATAAAGTAATAACCCATGGTTTGTTATATTAGTACAGCAAAATACCATGTTTTATTTTAATTGAAAGGTTGTGGAAATAACATTATCTAAAAACCAGAGCAGCCCAGAATATGGGACATTATCAGAGCGGCCTGGAATTTGGGACGTTATCTGAAAATTATAGCGGCCTAGAATTTTGGATTTTATCTGCAAACCAAATCAGCCCAGAATTTGGGACATTAAGCAGAGTGGCCCAGAATTTGGGATGTAAATGAAAACAGGAGCAGTCTATATTTAAACGGTGATTACAGTTGAGATAAACTAATGTATCCTGTAACAAAACTACAATAGTGTATATATTTGATATTAAAATACATTGCGCAAACAATTATAGATATATGCTATTTGAAAGAAAAAAGTACACCACTGCAGAAAAAAAACAATTCTTACATTCGTGCATAACATGATAATTCATATAGTAATAACCCATAGTTTGGGATATTAGTACAGCAAAATACCACGTTATATTTTAATTAAAAGGGTGTGGAAAGTAGATCTCTCACTTTCTTTCTCTCTGATCATAATGTTAAAAATGCCTGCAAGCTTTTCCACTTGTGTGACGACATATTCATGTGACAGACAAGGACCAATCAAAACGTGAGAATGTTATGCGGTTCCATCCCAAAAACTGGGCCTGTGTCATACCTCGATTATGTAGTTCATTTTTAAGCAATATAAAACTACATTTCTCCTTACACACTGCTAACACAATTTACACGCCAAGTTATTAGCCAATCAGGACGCTTTTACTATGTCACATGTTTCGTTGCTCGAATAGCTGTTGTGAGACTCGGACTGTAACAAGTGTGAAGGAACGCGAAATAATGGCGCAAGTTAAAAAAAGGCTAAAGTATGAAGATTAATACAGATCGTTCCGGGAAGAATGGGAAAAATGAATTTTCTTTGCGCATGGCAATGGAGGTAAATGCGTTAGCTTATTGTGCGACACTGCACTTGCTCAATTCAAAAAATCGAATTTGGACAGACATTTTCAAACGAATCACTCTAGGGCTGACACTGAATTCCCGCCAGGCAGTGAACTCAGAGAACAGAAAGTTAAAAAACTAAAGCAGCAAAGAGTGAAGCAACAATGTATGTTTCAAAGGGTTTGTAACATAAACCAGCAAGTTACAACGACTTCCTACAAAATCACACACGAAATTATTAAACGAATGAAACCCTTTGTAGACGGCGAGATGATTAAAGACTGCATCTTAATTGCCTGCGCAACAATGTTCCCTGACAAAATAGGAGCTACAAAAAGAGTTGAAAAACTTCAACTTTCAGATTCTACTGTGTCAAGGAGGGTTTCAGACGTTTCTGAAAACACTGAAAGTATCCTGAAGAAAAGGCTGACTCACTCTGAGTTTGTTAGTCTTGCGATGGATGAAAGCCTGGATATCAAAAACATCCCACAGTTACTGATATTTGTCAGAGCTACAACTGCTGAACTTGATGTGACAGAAGAACTTTATATGGATGTAAAATAATAGGATTTTCAATCAAATATAAACAAGTAGCTATGGTGACGTCACCAGTAAATTATGCAAATGAGTACCATCGAAAGTTCAAACCTTCCTTCGGTAATGAGTTCCAAACCTTCGAAGGTCAAAATGTACCCTTAGTTGCAGCCCTAGAAAATACCTCAATCTTTTCAGGTTTGATTACTACCAACCAAAATCTGAACTTTAAAACCACAAAATGTCAAAGTGTAACTCCACTGAAACACAGTTTTTAAGGTTCCCTTTCTGGCTGTTGGTACTTGTCTGTACATTTGTTTCCATTTTAATTCATTTGTACAGTAACTAGAATGGCCCAACACTCTCCAATTCTGCTTTACAGAATATTACATTTATTTCAAAAGTTTCTATCTGTTCCCTAGAAGGGTCTACGTTTAGAAACTTGACATGTCAAATCATATGTTTCTCCTCTTCGGATAGAGTGCTATTGTTGATAGGTCTCCCTATCTAACAAACAGGTTCGGTAAAACGAACATAGTAGGTGTTGTTGTCAGTGGTTAGAGGTTAGCTACTCTGCTGACTGTTGGGTAAGTGACTTTCTATGGATGGAGTGATAGCCTAGGTTTTGTTGGTACCTTCTTGGTAGAAGTGGGCTTCCTCCACCATGCAAGGGAATGTACTGTAGTTATGACATTCTTACTTATGTATCAATCAGAAACTAAATAATGATGTAGAACATTTTCCTCAGGTTTTACTACCTGTCTTACTATTTCGGTTATCACCAAAGCAGGTTTAATACAGTAGGTACAACAGTTTGAGGTTTAACTTTTTTTTTAGAGGGTTAAATTATTAAATTTGGTGGCAGTTCCTGTTGTAATTTGCAGTGGTTGTCTAACTTGGGCTGGTAAGCCCACTTCAAAAACAGAATTATGCAGAAAAACATGGAAACTAATAAATGTCTTTTGCATTTTATGATAAAGTAACAAAACAGACACCAGAAAACCAGATTTTGTTTTGTTTCGATGAATTGAAACTACTGTACCACTAATCTGAAAAGTGCTGGTTACAAAAAGCAGAAAATCCACCTTTCTAGATAGTAATGTTTCCATATAAAATACATTCTTGCTCACTTAAATATGGTAAATTAATTAATAAAATTTACATTAAGCAATAGTACTACCCTTTAAATTGGTTTTCTATACACACATATATATATATATATATATATATATATATATATATATATATATATATATATATATATATATATATACACACACACACACACACACACACACACACACACACACACAGTTTTCAGTGGCTACTGTAAGTGTTTTTATGCAACATTTTCAATAAGAGAAGATATGACCAATTTTTTAACTGGTGATAATAAGAAGCGGTGGGCTTAATAGGTACACTCCAACTCAAGTTACGGAATATCTTTGCGTTCACTGGTGGTATACATCTCTCTCTTCTGCTGAAAGGGTAACTTAATATCAACTTTAAAAATATTTACAAAAAAAGAAGCCTACGGTAAAATCTGCATCTGCAATTTAATCAGTTTAAACCATGAGGCTGAAATTGGCTTCTTATTCGCCTGTTTCTTATTCAGACTTTGATCTGCTCCAAACTGAATGATTGGCTTTGTATTTAAGGGGTTAAAATCACGTTGGGCTGAACATTTATTGGTGGATACTTATAGACGGGCAACTCCTAAACAATATTAATTTATTTTTTGCTCAGCCTAATACTGATTTCAGGGTCAAAGCAGCTGCGTATTTCAGGGGTTAAATAGTTTTGGGACACTTATTTCAAAGTTGATTCTCACACAGGGGGAACCCATCTATGTGCCTCATGTATATTTATGCTGGACCAAAACAGACTTCGATAGAAAAACAGCTGGCAAACATGACACAGATCGTGCATTCCAGCTTCTTATTCCCATAGAAATGGAACAGAAATTGAACAAGTAACTGTGGTATTTCAAGGGTGAAACTCTTTTGGCCACTTATTCTCACACAGGCAGAACCCCTCTACATCCCCCATATGTGTTTACCCCAGCCCAAAAAGGATTTTGATACAAAAACAGCTGGCAAACATGGCACAGACAGCACATTTCAGCTTAACACAAATTGATTGAGTAACTGGGGTATTTTGGGGGTTAAATCACTCTGATTTAACTGATTGCAAAGTTTATTATTATTATTATTATTATTATTATTATTATTATTATAAATTAATTTAGCTGACACCTTTATCCAAGGCGACTTAGAAGCATTACAACAGAAAATACAATATTAAAAAATATGCAAAAGTTATTATAATAGTTTTACTGTTATTTTTATTAGTCGTAGTAACAGTACTGGTAGTAGTAATGCTACGGTACCAACAGTCCCGATTTTCCCAGGACAGCCCTCTATTTATGTAGCATGTCTCCGTTTTTGCCTGGGTAAGTACATAGGGTTGACAGAGGGGTTCCCCCCTGTGTGAGACTCAGCTTTGAAATAAGTGGCCTAAAACTATTTTAACCACTGAAATACCCCCGTTACTTATTCAATTTGCATTATCTGTGCCATGTTTGTCAGCTGCTCTGACACTGAAATCAGTATTGGGCTGAGCAAAAAATAAATTAATATTGTTTAGGTGTTGCCCGTCTAAATATCCAGAGAAATGTTCAACCCAACGTGATTTTAACCCCGTAAATACAAAGCCAATCATTCAGTTTGAAGCAGATCAAAGTATGAATAAGAAACATGCAAATAACAGCCTCGCGTTTAAACCTGAGGTCTATACTAAAGCTGTTGAGTCCATGTTTTTTTCGCTGCAATTGGAACTAACAAAACAGAACAGAACTGGGGATGAGATAACTTAGTATTCACCTACAAATTTACCATATAAGTTTAGTGGCTACACACAAATATTGACCGTAGATCCAACACTTAAAAAATAAACAAAACAAAACACTCAACGGATGTAACTTTGAGTACAGTAATAATTAACCACAGCGCAAGCTAGTACTAGTAATGAGATGTGTACTACAGACAACACGCTGTCCACAAGAAATACAACCAGACAGCGAGGAAGGTTTAATGTGATGTTTAATACCCCTGGCTAGCAGATTTGCATTGTAACTGTCATAGGAACTAAGTCTAACACGAAATTATAAACGAATAACGTCAAGAAGTTTCTAATTTTTCAAATCTCTTGCTTGGAAAAAAAAAAAAAAAAATTCTATGACACCAAAATTGTTTTCTCGTCAGACGAACGCCATTCTTAACTTCGAATGCAACTCTGAAGACACAACTGATTGACAAGGCAAAGAGCTAATCAGACGCAGATTTTTAACAACTCGAACAGGCCTGTGTCCAATCTGAATTCAGATGGGGTGGGATTCCTGCGCCAAAGACAGAAAACGACGGCAGCACAGAGAGGCCCAAAAGTCTGCAGACCGATCTTGGGGGAAACGGTTTCGCAGCCAAAATAATCAGCAATCGTGATTATATTCAACCACAAACAAGTTGCCATTAGCATTTTAAAAGGCTACACTTTGATATAACTAACTGTTGTAAACGCCATGTACATTTTTTACATACCTTTGTCGCTGTATATCTTCGGTCCGCTCGCTATGTTCTTAGTCACAAGTGGCGTGCCGTAGAACGAGTCCTGCGTCATTCTCAGTTGATAGCGGCGTGCGTGGGGGGCGGGGGGAGCATTTTAGTTGATCAGGTGATGTTATAGGGAGGTGGAAACAGTGACCCAGGCAAGAAATAAATGGGACTGTATTCAAAGAGCGTGTGTTTTCATATTCTAGTTGATGTGCAGACCTTTTAGTCTGGGAATACAAAGATAAGCCACTCAAAATAGCAGACTTTTAGCAACCTTTCAGTTTAATTTAATGTACATTGAAGATATTTTAAAACGGTAGTTTAGTCAATAAATATAATACTGTATACAGTGGGACAATTTACACCAGAGATCTTTTTTCCCCCACAGTTAAACTGCAATATACAAATATAAAAGCCTAGTGTCTTTAATGTAACATTCAACAGTTATTAATGGAAATACCTATATTATTATAGCTAAGGATTAAAAAAAATAGTATTTATAGCAACTTTTTGTTGTTGTTGTTTTCCTATGTCATTAAACAAGCAAAGAATAAAAAGATATTCAGTACAGAAGGGGGCCCTGATAATGTTGCCAAATACTACCCATACCTAGAAAACACAAGGATCAAGTTAGGATTAGGCAAGAGATGCAATAATGTCCAAGGAATGTACAGGGTTAAGGAGGGATGGGCATGCTTGGATTATGCAAAGGATGACTAAGGAATATGCAAGTTGTGTGCAAGGTATGCGTTCCATCGTTCATTGTTATTGTATCATAATTGCATAGTTCTTGCTTTAAGCTTGTATTTCACATCCTTGCTTGATTAGCATAATCCTTGTAGTTTTTTGGTAAAGTTTATTTCAGCTGTTAATCAAGAAACAGGCTTTAAATCTGATTTTCAGATAATTAAACCATTACAAGGGTATGGCAGTAGCAAAAACATACCATTCCTTTTTTTACTTGACCTCAAAACATACGTTGTGACATAATTGTTGGTCCATTAAAAAGGAATAAGAAACCTAGAGTGTAATACTGAAATATGATATAGCACAACCTAGAATACTGACATATGATATAACACAACTGTTCCTACAAACACAGACAACCTCAAGCAAGTATTAAATTACTTTATTGTTGCTTTTTTATTTACTTCTGTGTAGGTAACTTCTCCTTAGCCAAGCAGTTTCCCAGTCTGTTACAACCACAATAGCTATATGACCCCACTACATTTTGCAGTGAATAATCACAAAGTCGTTGTGTAGAATATATTTTGGTGTGGCTTAAATATTGTTTATTGTCAAAAATATGCAACCCTTGAAAGACTTATGTTGTTAAGTCTTCTGTGAGTCTTTCTGGAAGCCCTTTTATAATACGGTTCCGGTCCAGGTTGTGCAGAGTTTAGAAAAACGCATAACAGTATTGGTGCCTCTTGAACTGTACACACAGTACCCCTGTAATATATATTTTAAACATAATTCTGTTTGTTTTGGGTCACACCAACATTTAGTTGGCTGGTTTCACAGACCCCAAGTATCACTAATTTTAGAACTAATGTTAACTTATCGTAAGTTAGTCTAAGGTCAAAACTATTATGTATATATGACACGCCACCTGTGTGTCATATACCTCTGTTGACAGCTTCATTCAATGTCGATATAAAAAGTTCAGTTTGTTTGTGCAGAGGTTTTTTTGAGCCAACAAAGAAGTGGGATCCTGTTTCAGAAAACTGCTCACAAACACTTACTCCTTTAGAATGAATTCAAGTCTTATATAAATGGAAATTAACTTTAAAAATATTTTTCAAAGCTTAATTATAACACCTTCATTAATTACCAGCATAGCCTTGCAGTCAGTACAATGTCAAATCATTTTTAGGGCTATGTTTTTATGTTGAAGAATAAACACTTCCCGTATTGTGAAATCAATAATCTGGCTGTCAGTGACTGTAGCACAAACAACAGTTTGATATAACAGTTAAACCTGTTTAAAAGTCATCTTCAAAAGATACTGATCATCAACATTTTCATAACCTTTGCAAGGTCAAACCTATACTTTCAAAACAGAACTAAACTAAAATTGAAACTGTAAAAAGGTTGGAAGGAGAGTGACACAAGTCCTCCAAGTCCACATTCACTGTCAAATGCCTGAAGTTTAATAAAGGGTTTATATCTTTTATGTAGGACATTGCTGCATTTTTTTATACTTCAAACTCTATTTAATGAAGGATCAAGGACATCGAGGCAATCTTAGGGGCTCAGTCTTCACCAGTTTTATTAAACAACTCCAGCCGTGTCTAACTCACTTCCACTGCCTTAAATGAATGTCAGGTTGTATCAGTGTAATTAAAAAGTTAGGTATGTAACCTGAAATATACAATATAGATATTTTCTCTAGGACACTATTCATGCACTATTTAAGACACGGTACCCATCAATGAAGGCTCTACTGTGTGGTAGTTGGGCAGCGACAGAAAATATGCATTATGACAGTGCCAGATAAATTATAATCAGAACTGAGCAATATTACTGAATTTTCCATGGCTCGGTTTGTTGAACTGACAAGCTGTGATTGGCTAATTCGGCTGTTGTGGAGACAGGACTGGTTGCTTTCGTCAGTGCAATATATTTATTGGTTGGTTTTGGTGGATAATAAAATAAAGTTGGACCAATTGTGTCGTTGCTTAGTATTTGCTGCCCAATAGATGTGAACTGAGGTTTCACTACTGCAAAAGCATAAATCCAGCATTTGCACAGATTCATTTTGAGTTTGCCACACAGTTGATGCTGTGATGTTCCAGTGAGGATCTACCATCTGATAGAAGCCCATTAGAGCTGGAAGCTTTGCCTGATAGCACTGAATCATTTCTAATGAAATTCCGTAAAAAGTAATAACAAACGATTCATGATACAAATTAGATGAAATGATGGCAATGACAGCCAGTTTTTTTCTTGTTTTTTTTCTTCCTATTTTTAGTCTAAATCATTGCAATAAGAACCACTTAGAATTATTCTATTAACGGTAAGGAGACAGTAGCACAAAATGGTGAAAAATGTATCTTTCTGCACATCAATAGTGATCCTTTAAAAAAACTGCCCCACTTAAGAAATTCATTTTTTTCGGAAGCAGCTCTTTTGGTCCATTAGTTTGTAAGCCTGGTAAATAATGATCAAGCAGACACAGCAATAGATACACAAATCACACTTATATTTTGAAAATATACATGGTATAAACATTCCTTTAATATATTTCTCTTTTCCAGAGTTTGGATTCTAATTTATAAGCCTACTTATGCTTCAAAACACTTTCCCTAATTTTACAAGCATTTATAATTTTGAAGAGATTGTAAAAATGGTCACATTGCAGTGCAGTTTGAATTATTCCACATTCTACTGTGGGCTTATTAATGTCTGAACTCAAATAGGCAAGCCCTATAAAGAGAAAAAGGTGCATATTCACCTGTTAAAGCAAATGTAAAATATTCCGTGTTCTCTGTAATTGTTTAAAACTATACTTTAGACGCACAAAAAACACAAGTGTAAGCAAAATAAATATTGCAGCATAAAGTATGTAAATTACAAAATGTGTTTCTATTCTGTTGCATCTTAGGGTTAATTCTTAAATGCTTGATTTACAGTGAAGTGAAACAGGACTATCTGTTTTCGATCCCTGCGCTGCTTGATGTGTTAGTAAATGCAATATTGGTTTTGTCCACTAGGTGACAGAAAAAGTGTGTCAAATAGGGAAAAAAGACAATGCTCTGAAATTGTTACTGTACAGTGAACACCAATTATGGTAGTTTAGCTAATTGTTTATATGTTTTTAAATATCATTAAAACTCTGTTGGGCCAGTCTTTTTTTACACTTTTTATAGTATGTTTTTGCTGAGGATGACATGGTTCAGGTATTTTCTTCAAAAAATAAATGGTCAAAAATAATCAAAGTCAATTTGAACCTGATATATGAAGAAGTTCTATAGGTATGTGAGTGCAGGAGATTGTAAGCTAGGTACCCCCACTATTTCTTCTAAAAAGAAAATAACAATTTTAACATACTAGAAAGAAACACCAGAAAGCAGCTGAATTACCATTGGAGTAGAAGTTAGGCTCACATTGTTTTTGTTCTAAAATGTATTTGAGTTTTCATTAATGGGGCTATTTTCAAAATGGATAATCTAATGCACAGTATGTATCTAAAAAGTTAAGACACAACATAAAAAAAAGGAAAGCGAGGAAATAATCCACAAGAAAGCTGTAATAGGTTTGTTATTAAAATATATATTTGATGAGACTAAAATGTTTAAAAACCAGTTACAAACAGTTTGACAGTTACACTTTTCTGTGACAATTATTTGCTCAGGAAAAATGGCATTGCAATCCATTGCTCATAGATGAAAACGTTTAAATGTAGAATTGTTGTTTTTTATGTTTGCAGTCAGAGCACCCTTTCAAAGTTGATATATTATTTTGTGAAGAAGAGAGGCAATGCTTTTTTGGCTTGAATAATTCAAATAGGTACAAAAAGTAAAAAATAAAAATTAAAAAATTAAAAAGAATGATCAACAAAATGGAACCATTTGTACATGGCTAAAAAGTAAGCATTATTCAATTTCCTGAATGAATGTTTATTTTGTCCACTTAAAATACTTGTGTTGTTGATTTTACTTATTTGAGATGTCTGTAAGTGTATGGAAACAGCTGCAAACAGTTTTGTTCCTTCAATGTAGTTGTATCTGCAAAAAAAAAGTTGACAGATAATGGTTTTGTATATTATAGTACTGATTTTCTTTTTAATTACCACACCCCATTCATTGCATCTAGTTATCTTTTCATTCTCAGTTACTAATTCAGATTTTCATAGCACTAAGCTAAGAAATAAATAATTGTTGCCTGCTGAGCTTCTCATTTTGAACGTACTCTCCATCATCTGCTCCTCCAATGAGCAGCAGCATCACGCTCTTTCCCGTCACTTCCTGGAAGGTTCTGGCAACTGGAATGGTCCCTCCCACTCGAAACACTGCCAACAGCAATGATAAAACACAAGAAGTACCAAAAAATATATGTCTCTCTAAAACTTTCTGAAAAAAAACAGCCTGAAACCAAATCCCATGAACCTAGTTATAAGCAGCTGGATCACAAGTTAAAAGTAAAGGGAATTGAACTTGCTAACTGTAAGCAACTGTCATTTTTGGGCCTGCTATCTTATATTTAAAAAAACATAGTTTGTACGCCGATAAAAAGAAATGCTCACTCCCGAATCAAGCTGAAGTGACTGAAACAAATCTTTCTTTACTACTCTTCTTCCAGCTTTGTATTGAGGATCATTGATATCAGTTAGCCATAGTTTAGATCCAAAAAAAACATAGTCTGTCATTTTATTGGGGCTGTTAACTTGAGTAAAGACCTGGTTTAGATATTAAGGAAAAATTTAAACAATGAGGTGCAAGAGCAAAATCAGATTTGGTATACTGTACAGAAGCAATTCATTGTTAGAGATATTGCTGGAAAGGTTTTTCTTTCACTTCCCTGTCAGCAAACCTCAAATCAGCATTAAATAAATAATTACACTGACCAAAAAAACAAACATGCAACTCACATATGTACAATTCACACTGTTAGGAAATAATAATCCATATTAAGGCTGTGATACCTCATTTGCTTAATTTTTTCAAGTATATGCTGCAAATATATGCTGCTTCAAGTTTTAATTCATTTCCTATGCATTTTGTATAACTTACTGTTACAGTTTTTGTTTATATCACTATTTACCAGGGTTACTAAGTCATTTTTTTTTTTAACCACGTGGGCTGCTTATGAATACACTCTTAAAATTTGAAATTCTAAGGTGGTTTTAGAAATAATTGCTACTCTGATTTCTCCCCCTCTGCAACTGTGGCAAATATTATAAGTATGGATAAGACTGGGGTACTCTATGCCGATACGATATATTTATTATACTATATATATATATATTATATATATATATATATATTATATATATATATAGATATTACAGTATGCATGTATGTGTAAAAAACACTCACTGTGAGGTCTTAGTATAATAGTAAATTCTCATTTAGACTATCACTCTACAGCTTTTGTAGTCATTTTTGTATTATTTAGATAAAAATACTGTAATTTGGATTATATGTTGTTTGTTTGAACTTTTTTCTGACTTTATGTGAACGAAAAGACACAAATTTGCCAATTTTCTCATTGGAAATAGTGATATTTTGAAATGTACCTGTCCTGGTCACAAAAGCAAAGTTTGTGGGGAATAATAGCCATTTTCTATACTTTTGAGGCATAAGCAATTAGGAAATAACACTTACTACCCAGGAACAAAAAAAAAAAAAATTGTTACACAGTGTTATTTGTTTCAGCAACTTTTGTCAAAACTCCAAAAATGCTAATTCAACATTGTCTACAAGGTGCTAGAAATTTAAATATGATAATGCAGAACCTAGAGATAATGCTTGATTGTAGGTGAACATTCTTAGAGAGTATAAAAGGGTTAGGCATACGATGATTGCTGTCATTACCAACAAGTCAATATTGGAAAAATTAAAGAGCTGTCTGAAGACCTAGACCTAAAATTTATTGTCATAAAGCTGACGAAGGATACCAGAAGATTTCCAAGCATTTGAGTATCTCAATTTCAACTATTGTTTCTATTATCAAGAAGTACAAGACTCAAGGTACTGTCACAATGCTTACTCGGTCTGGAAGAAAGAAGGTTCTTTCACCAAGAACAAGTAGAGGAATTGTGAGGAAGGTTAACAACAATCTGAGATTGACTGACAAAGATATTCAAAGTGAATTAATTGCATGTGGGACTGGGGTTTCCATTTCAACCATAGGTCGAGTATTGCATGGTGAAGGTCAATGGTCGCAGGCCAAGGGAAAAGCCACTGTTAGGAAATCGTCACAAGGACAATCGCCTAATGTTTGCAAAATGGCATTTGAATGATGGATATGAGTTCTAGTGAAAGGTTTTGTGGAGTGGTGAAACAAATATCAAGCTATCTGGTTACACTGATAGTCGTTACGTTTGGGAACAGTCTGGGGAGGCGTACAAATAAAAGAACATCATAGTTACCGTCAAGCATGCAGGTGGTAATATCCTTCTATGGGGCTGTTTTTCCTCTAATGGCACTAGTCAAAGTCTTGATCTAAATCTGATTAAGAATCTTTGGCATGAGCTGAAGAAGGCTGTGCACAAGAGAAGTCCTCGGAATTTGAATGAACTGGAACAATTTTGAGTTGAAGAATGGTCACTAAGAATCATGCAAAAATGCTGATATAAATAGTTGTAGACATCTATTTCTTTTTTTTCTCATTCACAAAAGCAAAACTTTTGATACAAAAGATTTTCCCTGAAATTGTTTGTTTTTGTAAAATTTCTAGAAATTATAAAATTCCATCATCATCAGCAGCAGCAGCAATAACTTTTTTCAATCTACTGCTGGATGAAGTCCTCCCCAAGATTCTTCCACAAAAGCCTATGTGGTGCATCCATAATCCACATTGCTTTGGCATGTTACCTAATTTCCTGGAGGTCTTCTTCTTGGTTGCTTTATATCTCTTGGGATCTAGTCTAGCATCTCCTTCAGCTATGCCCTGTTCTTCTTGCTACATGTCTGGTCCATTTCAGTTTTTTTCTCTCTTATAACACTGCATACTTTTGTTTGCACTCTTATCCATTTCTTTCTTTTCCTGTCTCTTCTTATTATTCCCAGCATGCATCTTTTCATACTCCGTTGAGTCATTTGTAATTTTTGAGCCATTTTTGCATTGAAGGTCCAGGTTTTGCATCCGTAAGTTAGAACTGGCAACACGAGGTCTGTGCTGTCTGTCTGACGCATGCATGGTTCTGAAGGAAGAGGGCAGTCGCCCCGTAGGATCCGGCCGTCAAACATGGAAGTGGCACAGAGAGGTTGGGTGAGGGTGTGCGATCTCTCCCTCTCTCTGTGAGTCTTAGGAGGTTGCTGGACCTATAAAAACACTTTGTTGTTCCCTCAGCCCAGCCCATCTAGGAAGACAGACAGCGGGAGCTCTGCTCGAGAATGGAGAAAGCTGGAAAAGAAAAGAAAAACAAAACATAAGCGATCGGTATTGACATACCGAGGGGGAACCCTGGGCAACCCCACAAAGTATAAAAGAACGGGAATAACACTGTGTAGGCTGGAGACCCGGGCCGTACGAATAGCGATGGTTGGGGACGCTGCATAAAGCAGCACCTCTTAATTTGTAGATTTATTACTGTGTTTTATTTTCACTTTTCCATTGTGCCTTTTGTTTTCATTATTATTTTGAGCACCTGCGTGTGCGCCACGAGTGAACGGCCAACCTTTATCATTGCTGGTATCGGATTGTGCTCGGCAAGCAGTACTACATTGCCACCTTGTGGTACAAATAAATCAGCGTGTTTCATGTAAAGTTCTGTCTCCTGTGTGTCAGTGAATTTCCCACACTCTTCCACATGGACGATTAGTCTTTGTTTTGCTTTCTTCATGCTTCAGTTGTTTTCAATAGTTTTTTCTACCAACCTACAGTTGAACGACCGTATATCCTTGTTAGCGCTTTATTACTGTCTTGCAGAGCGCAATGTAGTCAATCTTTGACTTCAATGCTGCTGTTTGTTTCATTTCCCTTCTTTTCTTCATGAGGTCTTTTGTTGCTTGTGTGGTCTTCCGATCACATTTTGTATGCTGTTTCTGCAATTACTTGCACTTCCTCATAGATTTTGTTTACCTTGATTGCTCCATCTTTTTGCAGAGCTTGAAGAGCGTTGAGTCTATTCTTCAGTTCCAGTTGAAACACCAGGCTTTGCTTCTGGAGCATTTCCACGTTGATTGTGTTGGATTTCGTCATCACAATTTTCGCTCACTCTGCTGTGTTTAGGTGTGTTTTGCATCTTACAAGTCTGCGGTCACTTCCTGGGTTAAAATTGTTTAGTACTGAGACATCTTGTACAGTGTGCTTCTTGTTGGTGAGTATGTAGTCAATTTCATTCTTCACTCCGTTCGGTCCTCTCCATGTCCATTTCTTGATGGGTTTCTTCTGGAAGAAGGTGTTTGTGATGAATAAGTTCTTGTTCTCTGCAAATTCGACTAGTCTGTTGCCCCTCTTGTTCCTGTCGCTAGGTCCAAATTTGCTGACTAAATTCTTGTCTTCTTGCTGGGCTCCTATTTTGGCATTGAAGTCAATGATGATGAATTTATAGTGGTTCTTCCCATTTTTGTGTAGTTCTTCTACTTCTTCATAAAAATCTTCAACTTCTTCATCCAAATAGTTTGTTGTTGGTACATATACTTCAATGACCTGAAGTTCATATTTCCTTGAAACTTTCACTATCAGTCTTACGGACCTCTCTGACGTGCTGTCAATCTCTACTATGTTATTTTTTATTCTCTTGTGGACAATTAATCCAACAGCTCCTGTTCGTCCATCTGTAGTGCCTCAGTAGAAGGGATGTCCACACTTGAGTTCTAGTAGTCCTTCATCTTTTCGCTGTACTTCGCTTAGTCCTATGATGTCCCACTTGATTCTTCCAAGTTCTTCTTCCAACTCTTGAAGTCTTGCTTTACCTGAAAGAGAACTGCAGTTGTACGTGGCCAAGATCAGTGTTCTGTGGAAGCCTAAAATTGTAACTCAGTGATTCTTAGCACCTTCTGCCTTTAAGATTTAAGATCCAACGAGACGAGGAACATACCATTTTATCAATTTTTAATGGCTGATTTATGTGGTGCCAATTTGAGATGTTGTTCAGATTTCCTGTAAAAATTGGCAGCGTACAGAAATTGAATTTAGAAGAAATTACCATATCAAGCAGGATTCAAAGAGCAAGAAAGTTTATTTAAGTAAATAAAATGTGTTTTTTGTGAAACATTCCCCAAGTTTCAGATTATTCCCTTTCAGAATTGGACCAATAAAACACCTTAAACCGTTTACTGCAAGGCTTTCAATAAGAAAATAGCTGAACATATGGATGTAAAATGATTCAGAATTTGATATGTTGAAGTAAGTTTTGACCATTCATCTCTGTGAGTATGTAGGGATCTGTAGCCCATCCATTCTCCTTCTTGTCAGTCTGTATATAAATACAAACTGTAAGCTTGTTTGGGTCGGGTGTGCCTAGCACAATTGTGGGCAGATGGAGCATCTTGCCATTGGATAGCTGAGGATAAATACAATACAACTGTAAGGGTATCCTGAATACTATGGTTAGGTGAGTGTGTATCTATGTATCTTGTATTCAAGGTATGGTTAGATAGAAGTGGAAAAGACCTGGAGCCATTTTTGGAAAGGTGCTATACAATGCAAGTTGGTGTTGTAGCTTTTGTTCTCAATTGTATTTCTAAAATCAACAGCATAACATTTCAGTGTTAACAAAATAAGTTTGTAAACTGAAACATTTTTATTACTTTTTGAATGCCTGCGTCCACCAGTTCAACACTTGTCCCCAGCTCCTGTAGCCTCCCCACTATTAGGTCCATCATACAAACCACTTATTTTCTCATGTTGGTTGCTTGATACACTTTGAATAGCTAACCATTCTTTCAGCCTCTAGAACGTTGATTATGGATACATTAGGAATGGAGGTTGCTTTGCTCATAAGACTGAAATATATGTAACTGAACTTGCATTATTTCCAACTACTTAATGTGTGTGCACGATATTCATAAATCTGAGGAACAATAACAAGAAAACAAAAGCATAAGCCAGAATAGTTGTGTTTAACTGGAAAAATTCTCAGCATCTGATCATCATCTCTTACACAGCAGCCAGGAGCCCTGTTTCCAGTATCAAGTGGTATATTTAGTTTAGTTTGTGTGAAGTTTGTATAGTAACGTTGTGTATATAAGGGCACACATTTTCTAAGATTCAGTGAGAACACTTGGGATCTTTAGGAACAAACATGTAATCACATGTATTTTGGGTTTAATTATAAAATGTATTTTTATTTTGAAGGGGGTTGGGGTTGGATTTAACCCAAAATCTTTGGTCTTGACTTGTTTATTTTCCCTAAGAATATCAGCAATCTGCTTCAGTTTCAGATCTTCAGATATGGGTTCAGTACTTGTACTCGTTGGGAATCTCTCCAAGGAGCTCAGTAGCCTTTCTGTCCTCTATCATGGCTTGACATACCTTCTAATCTAATTATATGCTTTATGAATTATATACCATTACCATAAAGGGAAAATCACATGTATATAAAGCTGACCTTCACATACACCTCTTGCTGCCCATCAATATACTTTAAGACCTGTTCTGGAGATATGGGAATGGCCTCTGCCTTGTTGATTAATAAGAATCTTAAAACTGCAAGTCTCATCTACATAAAAAAGACAAACACATTTGATATGTTAAATTGACTTAATCTGTATTAGGCTGATTAGCAATATTAAATCTAAAACTACTGACTCATATGAAAAATAAATATTATACCTTAAATATATCCTAGTTATATGTATTTTTCTATATGCCGCTACATGGTCAAAATCTAGATAAATTAATTATCTTTGTTTGTAATTGTAATGGAAATATTTTATATAATATATATATATATATATATATATATATATATATATATATATATATATATATATATATCTTATATATAGTGTAATGAACGTGTATATTGTATGTATTATATGTACTGAATTTGGTAACACTCAAAATAAAAGTGTTTAAATTTCACAATTTATTTGTAGTTTAGTTATAACTAAATGCTTGTTGTGTTTATTTCTTGATTGCATTATTACATTTAATTGATTCCCTCTTTATGAAACAGGCGTCAGTCATTTTTTGTGTATTCATTTATTTAGTGACTCAAGTTGCCAGTGAGATGAACAGTCTGAGACCCTGGGGGGTCTATTGTAGTGATCTAAACAGCCATGGATCTAAATACTGATAGACTGTATAAATCCAGCAGGGGTTTTCCACCAGGACTGATTCATAGACCCATTTATTGCCACACAATATATATATATACATTGAAATCATTCAAGTAGACTCCCTGTGTTTTTAAACTTGTTGATCAATTAAATTATTACCAGTGCTCATTTGTATTTAAAAAGTGCATGCTACAGTAAATCATCCTCAGGATATAAAAAATGTCAATGCCCACACAAACATTATTTCTATAAATTACTTCTATAAACCTCTGTGAATATTTTCCTGTTCTATATTAAGTAACATAGATCAATTTAGTACAAAAAAAGGAAAATAGGAGAATAAAAGCATACCTTATCAATGCAAAAAGACAACTCCTTGTAGTTACTTCTGCTATGTAATCTTCTCTTCCTTTCTGGATACTGTTCCACTTAAATATAAACATCCACTTTATGTTCAGTCCAATAACACTGGCTCTATCTAAATACTAGTACAGAGTTACAGTCAGCAGCCTCAATTAGCCAGAGAGGCAATGCAAATCTAAGTGTAAAATACTATTGCCTTTTTTTTAAATCAGTAACAGCTTTTCATTATGGAATAAACACTTGAAAGCTTTTCATATCAAACCACATCCTGTTGCTAATTTAAACTATTTTGTGTGCCTGCAACATGCTTGGGTGAAAGGTGGAATGTCTCATTATCAAATCTCTTATGTATGTTTGGTTAAAATAAAGTAAACAGTTCCTTGTGTTTTTTGCACAATTACCGTCCCATTACGGTCCTTGCTGGAAGACTGTCCCTGAGTTTACTCTGCGACTAATGAAACCAGATGGGCTTGCTCGTGTTTTAGCTTAGATCTGTTTAAACTCAAGATCACATTCCTACTCATGTTACTGCTGTTCTCAAACAGCTTTTAAAAATAGTTTTACATTTCAGGGCATTTTTAACCTTGGTCACTATTTGGAAGGTCTATACTCTTCACCTCATATAATCTTGGAAGAAGTTTTATGTTTTTTTTTTAATCTGTATTTGATTTACCTTTACTTAAACCCACTGTGAAATCCACCTTATATAGATAAAAATAAAACCCTTGAGACAAAGTAATGAAGTATAATTGTATTACATTTGTTACATCATGTCAAGGCCATATTTGGTCTGTATTGTTAACTGAGGCTTGAAATGCAGGACAAATGTTAATGACATAATAACTGAATGTTTCTTCATATATGATGTACTTTATAGAACCATGATTCAAATTCAAAGGTGGTACAGTTTGTTCAGGGGGTGATTCAGGGCAAAGGGCCATTGTATATTTCTGCATAGGCTTTCCCATTCCAGAATATACCATAAAAGATACGACAGGTCCATGGGTACTGTACAATGCACCTTTTGTGAACTAATGGGCTGATGCACACAAAACAAAGAGGCATTTTCAACACAGCTTGATAAGGAGAATGGGGAAAGCCAGCACATTGTTTAAAAAGTTTTTTTCGTTTTTTGTCTTTTCATGAAGGTTCCCGTTAAGCCTAGTAGTCTAACTCAAGATGTTTTTCCTGGACCTCTGGGGAACCTTAATGTGAAATTGTGCATCCATAGTCATCACGTTATGGAGTACATATCTTCCAATCATATATCAAATAGTTTCACACTGGGTGTACTGCATACCAAACATGGACACTTTGTGAACCATGGTCCTTTGTGAACTTTGACTGCCAACTTAACATAATATTCCATGCACTTATCATCTAGGTTCTACACCATATTAATATAATTTAATAATTAATATATTCAAGTCTATTTTTTTCCATTCTGAGATTGACTCAATTGTTCAGTACTTATGTGGAAGTTGAGAAAGTTCATAAAAAAAAGCTGCGAACAGCTTTGTTCCTTGTATGTAGTTGGACCTAAAAAAACAAAACAAAAAACCATATATACTGTTTTAGCCAAACACAAACGCCTGGTGAAGGTTTTCATATAAAGCGCACACCTGAATTAATTTAAAGAAAAACGTGAAATGTACAATAAAACCAGACACCTTTTGCGTCCTGCTTATACTTCTGTTACTAAGGTATTCCTGTAGATTCACTATTGGTATTTAATGGTACAATTTTTTTGTATGGTAAAATTCATTCAATGGTGTCTATAATTTTGTTCTTTGCAGATTTTTTCTAATTTGTGAAAGAATAGCTTTAAGACGTTTAACCAACTGCTTCTTAGCCAACCAGCATCTAAAACTATTGTTTTCTAAGACACAGGTATTTATTTATCTGGCATTAAAAAAGTCTACCTGTGGCATAAATATGACATGCAAGGTAAAATGATCAATACCTAATTGCACCTAGGCTTTGTTACCTGCTCATTTTCTCATTCTGTGAATGCTCGCCATCATCCGCGCCCCCTATTGGCATCATCATAATGCTCTTGCCTGTCACGTCCTGAAAGTTTCTAGCAATGGGAATGCTGGATCCTTCACAAATTAGGTCAGGGTCCACTCCAAACACTAAAAATAGAACACAAAACTGAAAAACTTTTTTTTCTGTAGTTCTGACAATGACACACGATAACAACCAACAGTCTTAATGTGCAAAACAGAATAAGGGTGGGATGGGATTAACTGAGTGGTCCACCATCTCATTTTACCTCGGCTCAGGGTTGCAGTGGCAATGCCAGGCCTACTGTATGTTAGTTTTTTTTTAGTTTTTTTTTTATATGCATCAGCTTGACATGACCTGGGGGAAGCTACCCTCCCCTCTAGGGCAGTTAATAGGGCAGTTTCCCTGAGCATATTTTCAAGGTGGCTGTGGATATCAAATTGCCTTATTTTTGATCGTATTAGGGCTGTTGTGTTTGGATCTCTGAGTATTGAGAAGGTTGCTGTCAACAACGATATAACCAGTAACTGAAGCTGTAAATAGCGTTGTGTGGGAAGTGCAGCTGTAATTTCTACTCCCTCGTCAAGTCACTCTAAAACACATAAAATAGGATAATAAACATATTAAATCATCTGAAAATGTAGTTAGTATATATTCTTTTAAGAGGAGAAGAATGAGTGCAATAAATTATGAGCTCTATGATATATTACATACAACTAACCTCTCTGTATGGCTCTGCGTCCAGCTACAAACTGAGGATCACTCACATCGGCTACCCATGGTTTTGCACTAATAGGCATAGTCACTCTCAGCTGGTTGGGGCTGTTTCGTTCAGCAAACACTTTGTGAAGGTATTCTGTGACCTGCAACAAAAACATGAACACCTTTTAAAGCCAATTAATATTTACCAATAGCAATGACCATTGAGAACCTAACAGCCTACCTATTTTAACTTCATTTTGATATCGAAACCTTTTTTTTTTTTTTAAATGATGACCCTTTCACCACTGAAAAAAAAAAAAAAAGTTTTACCAGTGTTTTAAGTCAATGGTCATTAATAATCATTAAAATACAACTGCTAATACACCTGCTATGGTCGTCCGAGTCATTCCAGTTGAACATAGATTTTGAATACTGTAAGTAGACAAAAACATGTACTTATTCAACTCTATTTTATACCAACCTGTTTTCCCACCTCAGAAGGATCCATGTTAGGAACCTGACGGATTGAAAATTTTCCAATCACTTTTCTAGGAATAACAGTTTTGGTTCCAGTTTCAAAAAAAGCTCCCTCAATTCCATGTATTGACAAGGATGGATAGCGCCAACGGTGCTGAAGTATTTCTTCCTAAAACATGAACAAGTCCTGGTTACACTAAACCTCAGTACCTTAGCTTGTATACAGTACAATTTAACAATCACATATTTTTTGTGTCTGGTCACATGAGAAAAATATGTATACAATCTTGGGTGACAGGTCAAAGTTAGATGTTCCAATATCACCAAGATGTTAACACTACATTGCAAATAAGAAGTTGACATCTGAGATCAAATTTAGCACATATCAGGATGTAATCTTAGTAGGGATAATGATAATGAGGTTTACCATGTTTCTTGAAAAAGTACAGCTATGGCCAAAGGTTTTGCATCATCCTATAGAATTAACTCATTTTGCTTCATAAAATGGAATGAAACCTGCTGAATAATGTTACGTTAACATATTGAATTACATACGTCTTAATAGTTTTCTGTATACTAAACTAAAAACAAATAGAAAAATGCGACATTTCGAAATCTAACATGAAATACTGTGTTCATCAGAAGTGATCCAAATTTACAAACTGCTGATACAATCACGCATTTGCTCCAAACACCAGCTGGCACTAAATCAGACACATTACATCCTATAAATCTCTTATGAATTAAGAAACAAAGCAACTTCTGGAAACAACAACACCTGACAGTGACAGTACAACCATTAAGAATGTATAGTTTCTGGTTTGAATATCATCGTATTTGGGTTTGTCCAATCATTTTAGGAAGACAATACAGTTCGGCTCAATATATTATTACACAGAGAATAATAAATGTCAGACAATGTAATATTACGCTGGATAACTTTATTTTTTATTAGTCCGCATTTGAACCTTGGATGGAATTACATTATTTAACACTTCCTTTCATTTGTTAATTTATATAACATATGCTGTTTATCTTTTAGTCTTTTGAGCTAAACAGCCATATTCAGCAAAAAAACCCTCAAGTGTTGAGTGCTCACATAAGTGTGTCAAGTTAATAGTTGATCTTTTTTTGGAAAGCACATGTCATTGTTCCTAAATACTTAAAAATCACTTTATTGCATAGATAAACACTAGTTTAATAAGCAATATAGATACTAGTATCAAAGTCAACTACATCGTAGAGAGCATATTAAGGATGCATTGTTGTAAAGATTATACAGTGATAACGCTTCAGCAAGTATTATATTTAGGTATGCTGTACAGCCATATTAAGCATCCAGAAGATTGCACACTGCAGCATTATATACCATCCATAACCGTAAAACTGTAAGAGACTCACAACATAATGTTTTTCCCCTCTAGACTTTTTTTGTTTTATCTCACCAGTAATATGTAGCTAACAAGCTTAATGTAACCCAACATATCAGCCAAAAAACTCAAAAAAAGCTCTTGAAGCTATCTACTGATTTGAAAGCACTGTATTGAAATTATAAACTATGTAATGATGCATAATACCTTGGTATCAAATAAGAATTTTGTCACACCACAATCTTTTTTATGTTCTTCCAGATCAAACTCAATCCCCTGATACCTCTTCTTCTCTTCCTCTGTGAGAGGGGCGACAGCTTCATTGATACCAGGGATCAGAATGCGACCACTGGAATCCACAAGGCTGTCTGCAAGGACAAGAAGTGCAGAACTATCAGAGATACAGGTTACAGCTGCTGTGTTTCTATTATACATTTTCTGGAAATAAAGGCAATATAGTCCAAATATCATCAATACCTTTAGTTTAATTTAAGCTTAGATTAGATTCCTATTTACAGTGGTGCCCTGAGGAAAAAGAAGAGTAACACCTAACTCTTCTTTAAAAGTGATACTGTGTATGGGATCTCTAGAGTCCACAATGCAGACAGGTCCTTTGTTTAACCAGAATGTGTGCAGTGATGAAATGTATAATTAATACACAAAACAAAGAAGTGATTATTACCAAGCAAAGCTATCAAGTCTGCTGTTGCTTCGTGAATGGAACCACCAAACACTCCAGAGTGCATATCTTGCTTTTGGCCTTCGACCTGCATCAGAAAAGCCCAGTTACAAACAGAGTTCATGCATTTCACTTATTCTGCAATGTTTCTGAACAGACATTCCTATTCAATACATAGTTTGGGCAAGCACATCTACTGCATGTTTCATGCTTCCATCTCTTGGTTGTATTCATATTTCAAGTATTAGGGATGTTCTTGTTTATGACTTACTTTCATACTTTTTGGGTCAAAGCCTGTTACTGGCTGAAAGCATGTCAGTCAATAGGGGAAGCATCTGGTTGATAAAAAGAAGCAATTGAATGGGGCGGGACAATTTTCCCCTTCAGGTCAAATGACCAAGCTAGTACATTAACTACATATATGGCTTGCAAAAATAAATATATTTAACCAAGTGAAGTCCCATGTATCGTTGTTTTAAAATATAAAATACAAGTTTACTTAAAAAATGTTACATTTGTAGTCACGTGATGGTCTCTCAATTGATGGGCGGATCTCTCCAGCCCTTTTTTTTATTTTTCAGTTTGCCTAACCAATAATGAATAGTTCAATTAAGGGTTTGATTACATAATTGAGAACACAGTTGGAATGAAAACCAGCAGACACAGGGGTCCCCCAGGACCAGGATTGGGAAACCCTGCTCTAAAACATTACTGCTTCCAGTAGCAGAAGATATAAGAAACATTAAATCTGATATGTCACTGATTAAAAGAGAAATGGGTGACATGAAGCGAATGGATGTCGCTGAAAACCATGAAGTCACTGGAGAAATATATAATGAAACGCCCAAAGTATCCACCAGTTTCTTATGTTAATCCACAAACCGGACTAGAACCAACCAATGTGAGATAAAAATATCTGGTAAACTTTTATAAAAAAAAATAAAATTGGTAGCAGAATGGCAAAAATTAGTTTTAAAAACAATGCTTTATACACTTACTTTATAGTGAAGGTCATAGGCAGCATTGTTATAATGGAGGACTATATTTTTTAGAACATACAACTTAGAAGGATACATAAAAAAAATAAAAATAAATACAGTTAAAATAAATACAAATGATAATTAATTGTCCATAATGCCTGGTAATGTCCTCTGTGTCAGGTCTTAGTGCTTACGTATATTATACATATGTATAGACTAATGTGTATGTATATGTGGGTATATATGCATGTTTATATTAAGAAAATAATAACAATATTAAAAAAAGAAAAAAAAATCTGTGAAAGTGCAACTTACAGATATCTGTATGTGTTATATAATTTCCTGCAAAGGTAATTTGAATATCCCAAAGTTCATTATGGCCAATGATAGGTGAATTATATGTTGAGGAAAAAAAAAACAACTATATATATATATATATATATATAGCAGCAATACATACAGTACATACTGCAAATGTAAATTTGTCCAAATTACTACACAAACATGGCCGTAACTAGCTACGAGGACAGTACAAAAAGTAAAGTACAAAATGCTCTTTAATTTTCTCTGTTGGTTTGCCGTGTAACATAGATTTGGAGGTTGAATAGTAAATACGAAGCAGTCATATAAATACTGCCGGCTATAGCTTGAAACCTGAGTTTGACCTCGCTAGAATGTCAGCTGTGTTTACAACGCAGTAATCAAAAATTACTCCGTGTTCTATATCCTTTAAGTAAGTTACATTTGTGAATACCTCCACAAAGAAGTAACAGTTCCCCCTGGTTCCATATGTGAGAGCAGGTTTCTTGCTGATCCAGATATTGTCTGAGATGACTATATAGTCCACGTCAGAGAAAAAGGTCATGTTCCGTTGCTCAGTGAGTTTATCCAGGCCATTGGATCCAGTCTCTTCCATGCCTTCAATAATAAACTTGATGTTCACTGGAATTTCCTAACGCAAAAGAAAAGGTTTGTTTTATTCTTGTATTACTACATGACACACAGAAATATATTAACAGTTTTAATAAATTAACTTACCTGCTTTAGTGCTTGATAAGCTTCCACAGCATGGAGCCAGGCTAAAACTGGACCCTTGTTGTCTGAAGCTCCACGTCCATACAGGTTACCTGGAAGAGAAATTCAGTAAATACTTCAAAAAAATGGTTTTAGTATAAGAAAAAAAAAAGAAATAGTTTTGTCACAACAAATGGCACAGATTAACTTTGTATTTAACCAGGTAGGACCAGCTATGGACAGATTCTTTTTAGAGACAGCTTATTTTACTTTACTGTATGACATGGAGTTATTTGCACCAATTACGAATAAAAGTGAAGACCCGAACCAAGACAAATCACACCCTGTGATGTTTAAATTCCTTGGGGTAGATATTATCTTTTACATCTCATATGAAGGTTACTTACTGTGCCAACTTGATTTTCCTTCGAGGTCACACTTCTAGGTACTGACCAGACCCAACTGTGACTAATTCTGTTTTTTACTGTAATTTTGTCAAACTACTTTTTTGGCATTGAGGTACTTTATAGATTATGATTTTTTTTGTTACTGACTTATTTATGTTCACTTAAATGTTCTTTAAGTTTCAATAAAATGTAATAATTTAAATACCTGTAACGGCCAAAGGTAAATAATACATTTCTATAAGAAAATAGTATCATTTGTATTTCAAAATGAAGACAAATTGTGTAAGAAGAGAGAGCTTACCATTAATTTCTGTGAGCGTGTACGGGTCAGTGGTCCAGCCATCCTCCTTCTTCGCAGGCTGCACATCAACATGCCCGTAAATACAGAGGGTGGGTTTCTTTGGGTCCTTCTTGAGTTCAGCTAATATTACAGGTGGCAGGTCAACTGATTGTCCATTAGACATCTGTCCAAAAAAGATACAGTAAATGACTCATGAACAGGTGTGGCAGTGCACATGTAAATAGTGTGGTTTTTGTTTCTTTGTAAATAACGTTTGTTTGATGTTTTACGTTGTGCTAGATATGGCAGGGCTGGTTACTGATTACAATATGTAACACAATTTTTGTTCCTGGGTAGTAAGTGTTATTTCCTTATTGCTTATGCCTCAAAAGTATAGAAAATGGCTATTATTCCCCACAAACTTTGCTTTTGTGACCAGGACAGTGATATTTTGAAATGTACCTATTTCCAATGAGAAAACGGTCTTTTCATTCACATAAAGTCAGGAAAAAACAACATATGAATCCCAATTAACATGTATTTATACTAAAGTAATACAAAAATGACTACAAAACATTTAGAAGTGAGTAGTTTTTCAGGATTTACGATTATACTGTAAATCACTTTCACGAATCAGCCCCCAAATGTAGTCTCCCATCATGTTCTCGTTATAATGTCCTTGGTAGCGGCTTTCAAAGTCCAGGATATCCTGGTGGAAGCGCTCGCCTTGCTCCTCCGAGTACGCTCCCATGTTCTCCTTGAATTTATCAAGATGAGCATCAAGGATATGGACTTTGAGGGACATCCTACAGCCCATTGTGCCGCACTTCTTCACCAGAGTCTCAACCAGCTCCACATAGTTTGCGGCCTTGTGATTTCCCAGGAAGCCCCGAAACGCTGCGACAAAGCTGTTCTCTTTACTAGTGAGCTTCTTTGGGAATTCATTGCACTCCAGGATTGTCTTTATCTGTGGTCCGACGAAGACACCAGCTTTGACCTTTGCCTCAGACAGCTTAGGGAAGAAGTCTTGAAGGTACTTGAAGGCTGCCGACTCCTTATCTAGAGCTCTGACAAATTGTTTCATAAGGCCCAATTTGATGTGCAATGGTGGCATCAGCACCTTCCGGGGGTCCACCAGTGGCTCCCACTTGACGTTGTTCCTCCCCACAAAGAACTCGGTCCGCTGTGGCCAGTCCCGCCTGTGGTAGTGCGCCTTGGTGTCCCTGCTGTCCCAAAGGCAAAGATAGCAGGGAAACTTGGTAAAACCGCCTTGGAGACCCATCAGGAATGCCACCATTGCAGGCTCTTGATGCCATCTCAGAAAAATGCAGATATGTATCCACTTAGGCAGCTGGAACTAAACTGAACTGGTGGGCTTAAGGCCCCTGTATTTATACTACTATTTATATTACTGGAAAGTTCTAGAAGTTACTCCAAGTTTACTCAGCACTGAATCTATCTGGAATGTTCTGGAAAATAGGTAAATGACAAAAGCAAAGTCTATCTGAGAATGTTCTGGAAAAAAAAAAAAAAAATAGTGTTATTTGTTTCAATTTCAAAATATGCACTGTCCTGGTCACAAAACAAGCAAAGTTTGTGGGGAATAATAGCCATTTTCTATACTTTTGAGGCATAAGCAATTAGGAAATAACACTTACTACCCAGGAACCAAAAAAAAAAAAAAAATTTGTTACACGGTGTTATCAATTATAAATCTGCTTGGAAAAATCCTGCTTTCTGATTGGTTAGCTGCATTCCATTTGTTAATCCAACACAACCTTTCAATGCAGACACATCACCCAAAGCTTTTAATTTTAATTAATGTCATTATTCTATAACTTTTAATATCTGTAAATTATCATTAATTAAAAAGAAATGACAAACCCACAATCAAATGTTGATCTTTTTAATGGAAAAATGTTTGACGAATGGTATGAAGATCAATTTCCTGAATCTGATAAAGTACCAGTACCAGTAATTAACTTTACTTTAAAACGTCAACAGAAACAGAAATGAATCAACTCGAACTTACAAAAAAAACAAAAAAACAACCCACATAAAAGCTTTTGGGCTGTGAACATCATAAAAAAACTGGCTTCAAGAAAAAAGTAAACCTGTTACCTTTCATTTACTTTCTCAGGAACTGTATGTTTCCATAAGAAATAAAGATGGACAGCAATACAACATTTCCAGCTTTATCAGTCTGTGTGCCGGTACAGTATCAATCACTTTTTGAATGATCAATCGTACAGCAGAAAAGTTAATTTAGCAAAAGATGAAGCAGAAATGACAAAGCAACACACTATCCCTCAATAACACCTGGAGAAGCAAAAAAATGTGTGATAGACTTATTTCTGTAATTTACAAAGTTGTATATGGCCATTAATCAATTAGTATAATAGGTTTATTGTTATTATTATTATTTAATTATTTAATTATTTATTTCTTTGCAGACACCCTTACCCAGGATGACTTAATGTAATTGATATACAGAAATGTACTTAACATTTTTATAAATACATCCTATATTTACAATTAAATGTAAGTTAATATACAAAAATAAACATGTTTAAATAAGTTTTGTTTGCATTACACTAAAACTATTCTTTTGTGCATAGTCATATTTACTGTTATTGAACATATATATTTTTTTAATTTGCTGTGTTAATTTAAAAAATAAATATATATAGTAATTTTTAATATGATTTATAATAGCATTAAGGCACTCCATGGGGTGGGTTAACATGAGATAACAGCACACTGAAGGGTTAACATGAGATAACCACACACTGAGGGATTAACATGAGATAACAGCACACTGAAGGGTTAACATGAGATAACCACACTGAGGGGTTAACATGAGATAACCACACACTGAGGGGTTAACATGAGATAACAGCACACTGAGGGGTTAACATGAGATAACCACACACTGAGGGGTTAACATGAGATAACAGCACACTGAGGGGTTAACATGAGATAACAGCACACTGAGGGGTTAACATGAGATAACCACACACTGAGGGGTTAACATGAGATAACCACACACTGAGGGGTTAACATGAGATACCCACACACTGAGGGGTTAACATGAGATAACCACACACTTAAGGGTTAACATGAGATACCCATACACTGAGGGATTAACATGAGATAACAGCACACTGAGGGGTTAACATGAGATACCCACACACCGAGGGGTTAACATGAGATAACCACACTGAGGGGTTAACATGAGATACCCACACACTGAGGGGTTAACATGAGATAACCACACACTGAGGGGTTAACATGAGATAACCACACACTTAGGGGTTAACATGAGATACCCATACACTGAGGGGTTAACATGAGATAACAGCACACTGAGGGGTTAACATGAGATAACCACACACTGAGGGGTTAACATGAGATAACAGCACACTGAGGGGTTAACATGAGATAACCACACACTGAGGGGTTAACATGAGATAACCACACACTGAGGGGTTAACATGAGATAACAGCACACTGAGGGGTTAACATGAGATAACCACACACTGAGGGGTTAACATGAGATAACCTCAGACTGGGTTAAAGGTGTACTTCTGGATAGTAACCTCTCCTTTGATGCCCAAATCTCCTGTGTAATCAAATGGGTTTCGTATGATTCTGCTTGACATACGCATCCTCAACGTTTAGAAGTCACATCCTAGCCTTTTATTTAATGTATTATGCCTATATTTAATGTATTTGCATTGTTTTTTACTATCTTAAAGCGCTTTGTGATGGTAATCCACTATGAAAGGCGCTATATAAAATAAATAAATATTGATTGACTGATTATAACTTAGATGTTAAGTAAAATAGATACCTTTTGACTTCCAACATCTGCAAGCTCCACATTTCCTCCCAACGTTTTGATCTTGTCTGTTGTCACATTTAGCATTCTAACTATTTCATTCCATGCTTGGGTGTCACTGGAATCGCTTGGTATAGCCACCCATTCCTTTAGCTCCTGCAATACATTAAGAAATTAATTTTCTGGGTACACATTTGGGCCCAGTTAAAGTAAACCTGTCTAAAATCCTGATCATTTGTGTTACCATTGATATTATATACCAAAAACCCCTCTCTTTGATTGGTCTTATAAAAAAAAAAAAATTAAATAATTAATTGTGATTCGTGATTATGAACAGACACAGGTTTTCTTAGAATACTTCTCTACATACTGTATATATGACAAAATGCGCATTTACCAGCAGGGGGAACACTTAAGGGTATTCACATTGCCAGTTTCAACCAGGGGCAAACTCACCCCTGCCAGAGACTAGGCAAAACGTTCACCTTGGGTTATAACTTGCAACTGGGTTACGCTCAACTTGGGTTGAAAACGTGCATGGCAGTAGCCACAAAACATATGTTGAGGGGTAAGCATCACGCATCAGCGCGCCCTGGGACAAAAATATGTAGTGTGAAACGATTGTGTCCAACTGTGGAACGAGTCTCACTCCGTAGATTGCAGAGTAAGGCAAATGTGAATGCAGGCAGGGCTGAGCTCAGGGGTGAGTCACCCCGGGGTCGCCCCGTGTCGACTCGACCCGGGGGTGGATGGTGTAGTGATTTATGGTTTAGACTACTTTCAAACACCCGCTTTTACAATTCAGTCCCTCATAGCATCCATTCTAAAATATCCATTATCTTACTCCCTGCACCCATCAGTTCCCCCCACTGGTTAGACCAACACTGTAATTTTCCTCTTGCAACTTTTTATTCCAGTAGTTCTAGTTGCTTAGTTAACTCTGATAGTTCAACCTGCTCCCCAGCAAGGGTGTGTCTCAGTCAGAAACCCTGTTGCCAGTCCAATACTTGCTAAACTGGTTTCTGAGCATTACTTGCCTGTACAAATTCATTTTGCTGCTCGTCAATATACTTCAAAATGAGATCCAAGACTGAGCCAGACACTTCTGTGGTAGTTTGCATCTCTGCTATAGAAATAAGAAGCTTTTCCTGTGAAGAACAAAAGAGACATCATAACCAGAATATAATGGCACTGTAACTGTTGTGTTTCATTTCAGCCCGTATGTTTAGTTTATCCAGTCCTAACAATCAGAGGGCTCAACATGTGATTGTGTATATATATATATATATATATATATATATATATATATATATATATATATATATATAATGCAAAGTCTTACCTAACAGTTTTCTGAACTTCAAATCAGCAATCTAAATCAGTAGAGTAGATGTTTTGTCACAACCAGTCAAAGCTATGAGACGATCAGAAGAGGTCTGTCTTTATAAACAAACAAAGAAACTTAACCAATCAAAAACTCTTGAACTGTGGGTAGCCGCTTGCAGAACTTGAAATTCTGGTTCCCAGTAGAGCTCTCATGTTTCAATATTATGTAATATTGTGTTGCAGTTCTGTAAAATAGATTGTATTCCTGCAGCTGAAGCAAGATGCTATGAATACGACCTATAAGCTAAAGGAAGCAAAACAAAAACGTAAGAATTTGGTTTTGCAAAAATGGAAATTATTTCCAAATTATTTTTCCAATATAACATAACATTGTCTTTGAACGTTCTGGGGTCTATTTCAATTATCTATAAATACATTTTTTTAGACCTAATTTTATAGATTTTTTTTATTAGTAACATTACTGAGTCTGGTTTTCAATACAATTATTATTATTTTTTTTAATTTACATTATTTTCAAAAAGAGAAAAAACCCTGTTAAATTTGATTTAATATATAACCTTTAAAAATGTAGTAATTTACACTTTAAAAGCTTTGAGGAGCCCTGCACATGAAGAGTGGGTTTTGTGTATACATTGTAGATAGTATTGTGTAAATGTGTGTAATTGTTGTAATTGAACAATGCAGTACCTGACACTCCTGGGAGAGCCTGCCTCCTGTGTGTGATTGCCAGCTGTGGATAATCAGCAGGTAAGTATGTTCCAGCAGGGTGTCAGGTATAAAGAGATCCTGTTTGTTCACCTCGGGGCTGCTGCAAAGCCAAGAACAACAGGCTGAACACTGTCCACGCTACCCGAACATGGAGACCTGGCTGTGTAATCCTGATTACCAAGAAACATATAGAAAAATAATAAAATAGACCTCTTGTACCCTCTCTGTCTACACTCACCTTAAAATGACAAGGTATAATATAAAACTGCACTAGTAGTTGGAGTCTGGGTTTGGGTATAATCGAACAGAGAGGATTAGTTCAGGGACTGTAAATCCCACTAATGTATAGTGAGTGAGGTGTATAAAACGGGACCTCCATGTCTTAGGGAGTAGCGCCCACTGTTTTTACGTCCCCTTTATTTTGACAGTTTTTTGTACTGTTTTTATTTTGCCTTTGTACAGCTTGCTGTACTGTCCTCTGTTTGTTACCATCGCTGGTAACATCTATGGAACGGCAGAAGGTAGCAAAGGGCTGACTATGTCCATTGCGATGCGTTCAAAGGGAGTGGAAATAATCGGCAGGTAGGCCAAAGGGGCGGGGTGCACTCGACCCGGCGCTACTCGCTGGCAGTATGTTTGACTGAGGAGAGGTGAAGATTGACTCGAGGAGGGTTGTCTTCCCAGACAAGGACCCCCTGGGCCAACTGGTTTTGAGGCTCACAGAACCGAGCCACATTCAAACCAGTGAGCCTCAGATACAAGCCACTAACAAAAAAAAATTCCAATAACAATAATTTAAAAAATTGACCTTAACTTGAAGAACAAATACACCAAAAATTTGAAAATTGAAATAAAATTAACAAATAAACTGGAATGCTATCTGGCCCTAACCAGAAACAGAAACAGATATAAAAAATCCTGGATTACCAGAGATGAACAGCTGTGCAGTCATTGTGAACTAGGGGAGGTTGAAACAGAGATGCACTTCCTGTTATTGTGCTCAAAATAAATAGAAATACGGGGGAAATATATTCCTAAATTTGAGAGCCAAATACCATAATTTAAACTCCTCTCAGACAGCATTAAAGTCCCCATCCTACAGGGAGAGGAGTGGACCACAAATCTAGCAGCCAAATATGTATCCGCCTGCCACAGCCTAAGAGGCAGTGTGTAGACATCCTGCAGCAACACATGACCTGTGTTAAAGTCAGTGGGGACGAAGGGAGGGGGCAGCTATACTGTTCCTGAGGAAGGGGGCTGTTCTGTTCTGCTCATATATGTGTAATGTTCAGTAATGTTTATTTGTTATATTATAAATTTAATTGGCAATACTGTGCTTGTAATATAGTCATGCCAATAAAGAACATTTGAATTTGAATTTGACTCGAGGAGGGGTGAGGTCTGAGGATGTCCTAAAATGGACACCGTACAAGTCAGCTTGTTCGAAAATTGTACTGTGCCTGGGTTGTTGTGGTCAAAAGTAGTGGTGAGGTGTGCAGTGGTCACTGCACCTGCAAGGCAGGGCAAGTTATAATAATTTAGACTTTCTTTCTTTCTCTCTTTCTATAGTAGAGCTCGCTGTGCTGTTTTTTCCACCCAACAATCACAATCGTTTATACATAAAAAGGCAGTGTTTATCTGGTTTTCCTACACTTGCCTCAGTAAATTCATTGCAGTTTTTTTTTATTACGTCTTTTTGATCACTACATTTAGATTGCTACGTTTCACTTGTTGTCTGATTGTGAGATAAGACTATTGTAAAGAATAAGTTAAACTAATAATGCCTTATGATGTTCTAATATTGTAGTTCTTTTAGTGGTGTATAATTAAAAGTCTTGATTGCATCTTTTGTTTGATATTGGTGCTGCTTTGCATTATCGTTCATTCCACTTTGTTGTTATTAATGGTTACGGTAAATAGTTCCATTGTTTTTAGCAGGTCTTTGTAGAAAAGTGTAGTAAGATGTGGTCATAACTGCAGTTAGATATATATTGTGAATTTTGCTTGCACACATACAGACATACTGGTTTGCACTTGGGAAGAATACATTTCTGGAAATGATTGCACATAAACACAAGTTTTACAGTGACAACTGCATTAATTAAACTAAAATGCTTAATAAACCACTCTTTATACAAACATAATTTTTTTCAGATGCTTATGGGACCATGGTTTAGAATTTCTTAGTGCAAGTTTTATATCTGTTCTGGGTTGTAAACAAAAGCCACATTATTTATTGAACCACAAAAAGCTTGTAATACTTGAAACATAATTTTATAGTTGTTTTTTATTGATCAACTATAAGGCAGAATAGATTGCCTAAGCAAACATATAACTACATAGTCTATCCATTCTTCTTTCTTTATTCTCTGATATGGTTGGATAACCTTGTACAGCCAGTTGATTTACACTTCTGCTGGTTACATCTTGCTAACTTAACTTAAAACGTTACCCTTTTGACTCTCTTATTCATGTAGCTGTGTTTATTACAGTTGTACTACACTACTGCCATGGAAAATGAATCAAGGCCTATGAAACAAACTTTTTTTTTTTTTTAAAGACAGATTTGTGGTTTTTTCTTACCTTACAGATGGTTAGAAAGCCGTTGTATATTGATTTAGCATTTCTCTCTCAACAGGCATTGTTGCTTTGTAGGCATTGCATTAATTAACAAGGTACAAAGAGCAGTCTTCATGATTAACATTGCTGTTTCATTGTAAATCATTTGCTTAAGTAAGCAGAAATTATATTGCCATGTACAGTTTAGGGTACAGTGGTTGCTATCTTTAGGCAGTGACTCATTAGTAGATTGGTCTCCTCTACCTGTAATGTAAGCGTGTCACACCACAAAGAAATTAATTCAATCTGAGCCAGTCACACAAGAATTACTCCATTTCACAGATGTTTGTTTTCAACAGTAAATTCCAATTTCAAACGTAATATAAAAAGTTTTCAGAAAACATATCGGAATATTGTTATTGGTTGAGCTATTCCAAGATATGTAAACACACAAGTTAGTATGACTACTATGACAATTGTAGTCGTAGTATTTATTTATTTATTTATTTTCGTGGTACCTGTCGTAGTGGTCTGATCTGAAACCCGGTGTCACGGGAAATAAGTTAGAGTTTGCCTTTTTGAGCCTTTCTACGCATGCCTGAATATTAGACCTTAAAGGCAAGGTTCTGTGTTCATCGAAAATTACAGGACGACATTTGTATTTTTTTTTTTTTTTATTGAGAAAGGAAAACAAGTTTTGTATTACAAATGTTACATTTATCGTAATGTATATTTATGTTTCATTTATATTATAAATACATTTTATCTTCGGGAAATAGCTCGCTGTATTTTAGTTTTTTTATCATAAATATTTTAAAAAACATTACTTTGTCGGTATAATTCATGTCTATGCATAGTTAAAATCACTACTTGCGTGTATTTCCTTTTAAAAATGTCGTTCGATCGTGGACATGACAAGCAAGTAAGTGTTTAAGCTCACTTTAACAGTTATATTATTGTCATGGTACATTGCTCGGTGACCTTGAAGCTTTTCAATAAATTCAGTGGGAAAGTGGGTACAAACACTTTTCTTCATGTACAGAATGCTTTTGACGTTGTAATCAAGTCGGATATCTAGACCTGTTAATATAGAAAACGTACACGTTTTTAGAGGAAGATGGTGTTTTAAGGTGTATATATAATTTGAGAAACGCACAAAACGACTGGCTTGCTATACATACCGTCCTAAAGTGCAGTTATATTATTTATGTGAACATCTGTAATCCTAGTTGACATGGTGGGTGTACTCGCACAGCATCGAATACTGTATACTAATAATTCAGATAGCTCTCCAATTTAGTACCCTGTGCAAATCTCTCATCCCCACTTCTACAGTAAAGTCCCGAATCATCAGTCGTTGTATTTCAGGAATGATAAATCGTCATATCACAGGTTATACTTTTTACTTGTAGATTATTATGTGAAACTCCGCGTGAGAGCTTGCTCTTAACGTTATCTGATTTATTTTAATTATTATGTTTTACACCAGATGTGATGAATCAAATATAAAGATATCATGAATATAATGTAGATATCATACAGCATTCATACTTATGTCTATATACATTTCTCAACAACAAATATATTTAAAAAATGCACTTTTATTAAAACAAAACAATACACACAATGCATGTACACAATTCTAAATATACAACACAAAACAATATATACAATAAAACAAAGGTGTAAGGGTTGGTATTGGAAGGATATATTTCCAGAAGTTGTGGTTTAATTCCATGCTGAATGTTTTTTTTTTTTTTTTTTAAAGGAATATATCATTATCAGTGTCATTGTTATGGACAGCACCCCACCTAAAAAGCCCCGAGGTGATTTTTTTTTATTTGGTAACTTCCAGGACGTTCCTGTGTGTGTATATGCGCACGCACGCAAGCAGCAAAAATGTCTGTTCTCAATAATTTAAACATGGAATCGTCCTTTGACTGTGTTACAATAAGCTATTAGTGAGATGTATTTCATACTTATTAAATATTACATTTTTCATTCTTTTTAAAAATGTATGAAAGTGTATTTCATCGCTCGTTTTATTCCAGTGAAGTTCTAAATCTCTCGGAGTGAAGAATTTTACTGCTTGAAACAGGGAACTATCTATACAAATTAAGCGTCTGATTGCGAGAGGTAAATACAGTATAATTGTAAATCTCGAAAAACTACTCCCTTCTAAATATTTTGTAGTCATCTTTGTATTACTTTAGTATAAATACATGTTAATTTGGTTTCATATGTTGTTTTTTTCTGACTTTATGTGAACGAAAAGACACACATTTGCCCATTTTCCCATTGGAAATAGTGATATTTTGAAATATCACTGTCCTGGTCACAAAAGCAAAGTTTGTGGGGAATAATAGCCATTTTCTATACTTTTGAGGCATAAGCAATAAGGAAATAACACTTACTACCCAGGAACAAAAATTGTGTTACATATTGTAATCAGTAACCAGCCCTGCCATATCTAGCACAACCTAAAATATTAAACAAACGTTATTTACAAAGAAACAAAAAACACACTATTTACATGTGCACTGCCACACCTGTTCATGAGTCATTTACTGTATCTTTTTTGGCCAGGAACAAAAAAAAAAAAAAAAAAAATTGTTACACAGTGAATAATAGATAATATGCCATATTAGAAACTGCTATTCTTACATTTTAAACACAAATATAATTGCACATAAAAATAAATCGCTCTACAAATGATAAATTATTTGTTTACGTCATAACCCATATACAAAATGATGCATCTACTGTATTTATTTATTTCGCCAATACTTGCAAATATACATTTACAAATAAGAAAACCTATAATATAAAGTTACCAGCGATTAAATGTAATCTTTATAAACTACGTAGCCTAAAGTTAACCTATTATTAAATAATAATATGAAAAACATGTTATTAATATTACAACAATGTGTTTCCGATGTTTACCACATATACTGTAGCTTTTAATAAAGATCCTGACAACATTAAGAGTAAAACAATTTACTAGACACGTTAGAAACATCTCAATAACAGTCTGTTCTGAATAAAAGTACAGACATAAGTTGACAGCTTAACCTTGCTTTTGAGCTCTAAGATTCGCGCATGCGTAGAAAGGCTCAAAAAGGCAAAGGCTAGTTTATTTCACGGCTAATTTATTTCCCGTGACACCAGTACATCTGTCAGAAGACAGCTACACAATAGTAGTATAGTTGAACTGATATTTTCAACCAAATTATTTTATTGTTATACATTTATATATACTACTTACTGCAATCTCAATTGTATTCCTTCTTGATAATTTTTGTTTATTAACTTTTTTAAGTATTTTAAAGTGCACCATTATTATTATTATTATTATTATTATATTATTATTATTAGTAGTAGTAGTAGTAGTAGTATTAAAAACATGTATAATTTGTATGTGTTTACATACTGTATCAGAAACCATTATGCATTTGTCTTGCGATTTATTTTGATGTGCAATTATATACTGCGGTCATAAGACATTGTTGAAAGCTATCAGCCAGTTTTGAAATGCCGGTCAAGATTGGAGACAAAGGTAATTGTAATAATGATAATAGTAATAGTTCAAATAGAAGCTCATCGTGTTTTGTCTGTATAGTCAGTTTTGTTTCATCTCTTTGTTTTGGCTACCAGTGCCGTGTTCTGTGTTTTGTTTGTCTTGCAACCTTTTATTTTCTGTCTGTCTGTGCACTATTAAATGCTGAGTGAGACCATTCGCTCAGCTCCACCAAACTCCACCTCTCTTTGTTTATTTCCTGGTTCGTGTTTTTGGTCTGACGTCCCCCACAGCCGTCTTTGTGACACGTGGTGTCATCGTGGGATTACCAGCGCCTCCTAGATGCAGACCAGAGAGGGAACCGCAGTGTTTTTCTTGAAAAAAAAAAATAAATAAATAAATAAATTTAAAAAATGGAAGGCTGGAGAGATGGCTGCATGGACCTGGAGGAGCTCCTCAGTGGTTTGGAGGACCAAGGCTGGTGCCTTGCCTGCGGGGTGTATGGGCATGTGACGGCTGTCTGCCCCTTCCAAGTGGAGGAGGAGTAACCGGCCCAGGAGAGGAAGATGTGGAGAAGGAAGTGCAGCAACAGCAGGAGGAGGTCGGGGGTGACAGTTGGGAGGTTTTTTAAAGAACCTTGCGGCGGAGCTGTGCCCCAGCTGTGAGGCATATGGGCACACGTTGGCCATCTGCCCCACGCAATATACAGAGGCAGAAGTAATGCCTGTGTGGGAGGAGCCCGTGCATCCAGCACCCAGACGGGGGGACCGTGAGCGTCCAGTGCCCATACGGGGGGACCATGGGAAACCAAAGCCCGAGGGACTGCTGTTGCCACCTCTGCCAGCAGAGGAAGAATTCCTGCTGACCCCATCTCCACCAGCAGAGGGTGAGTGCCTGCTGGTATCACTTTCCCTACCGTCACCACCTGGAGGAGAGAAGCAGGTGCTTCCTCTGTCTCCATCACCTTCCCTTGCAAAAGGGAGAGCCGCACCAGTCCCCTGCAAGTGAGGAAGAGCCGCACCAGTCCCCTGCAAGTGAGGGAGAGCCGCACCAGTCCCCTGTAACAAGGGCAGACTACACGCCGCTCCCATCTGTCGCCAGGAGACTACACGCCGCTCCCACCTCCGTCGCCAGGAGACTACATGCCGCTCCCACCTCCATTGGCAGGAGACTACACGCCTCTGCCTCCGCCACCACCAAGAGAAGAGCAGCAGGAGCTGCCTCTGCCTCCGCCACCTCCACTGCCAGGAGTAGAGCAGCAGGAGCTGCCTCTGCCTCCGCCACCTCCACCAGCAGAGGGTGAATGCCTGCTGGGTCCCCGTCCACCAGCAGAGGGTGAATGCCTGCTGGGTCCCCGTCCATCAGCAGAGGGTGAATGCCTGCTGGGTCCCTTTTCACCAGCAGAGGATGAATGCCTGCTGGTATCACTTCCCCCACCAGCAGAGGATGAATGCCTCCTGGTATCACTTTCCCCAGCATCACAAGGAGAGGAGCTGCCTCTCCCTTCACCAGAAGGACCAGGAATAGATGTTGTCGGTCCTCAGCAGCCCTTGTGTAGGCTGCTGAGGGAAGCATGGGGAAGAACCGCCCAGCCGCAGTGGCCAAGAAGAGGGCCAACAACCGCACCCCAGCTTGTCCTGACTCCCTGCCTCGCTTCGCCCAAGGAAGCCTGTCTCGCTTCACCTAAGGATGCCTGTCTCGCTTCGCCCAAGGATGTCTGTCTCGCTGCGCCCAAGGATGCTTACCTCGCTTCGCCCAAGGATGCCTGTCTTGGGGTCGCTGGAACTGCTTCGCCAAGGGTCGCAGTCAGCTCTGCTTGGCCACAGGGGTCAGTGTGGCCGGAGCCCCACCAGAAGGAGCTGCCGCTGATGAAAAAGGGGGATGAGGTCAGGAGACCACCTTTCCCCGCAGCAATTTCGCTGCAGGAGTTCTGGGGGCTGGAGTCCCCCCAGAGGGAGCTGCCGGCTATAAAGGGGGGAGAGATCAGGAGACCACCTTCCCCACAGCAATTTCGCTGCCGGAGATTTTGGGGGAGGTCTGGAAACCACCAATCCCAGCAGCTTTTCTGCTGCTGGACTTGCCCCGGCTGAAGAAGTGAGTCTGGGAACTGTAAGCACGTCTGCTGACAGCCACACCATTGGCAGCATTTCCGCTGCCAGTGGTACAGCGGGAGGAGAGATTCACCCCTCTGTCAGCATGTCTGCTGACAGCATGGCCAGTAGCAGCCTGGCTACTGGCAATATTGCCGCCCATCAACCCCTTAAAGTCCCTGTTCTTGGCCCAGGACTTTGAGCGAGACTTTTGGGATTTTAAGGGAGAAGGTGGCCATTGAGGCCATGTGTGCTTTGCACAAGGGGGGGCATATGTGGCAAAGTTCCCACCCCTGTGTGTATTTTGTGTTGTATGTTGTGTGTTAATGTTGGTGTACAGTCATTGGTACATGGGATATAAACGGGTCTGTGTAACACATGGGTTTAAAATGTATATTTGTATTTAGGCACGAGGATTGCACAGCACTTCACGTGGAAGTAAAAACTAATAATATGTGAGCACGGGGAATTGCACTTTATTAATTCACGTGCAGTTGTACCGCGACTCCAATTGAATGATTGATTAGCAATCGAGCCTCGGTATAGCTGCATAAAAGCAACATGTTTTCACTCACTCTGGGTTGTGTGTTCGGTGAGTGGAGAACAGGATTGAAGATGGAGGTAACTGTAATAATAATAATAGTAATAGTTCAAATAGAAGCTCACCTTGTTTTGTCTGTATAGTCCATTTTGCTTCATATCTTTGTTTCTTTTACCTTAGCAATCTCCGTTTCTGGCAAGTAGTGCTGCTCCTCACACTCCCTCAGTATCTCTGTGACCTTGGCAATAGGGATAGACAGCTCGCTTGGAGTTATGAAAGATTCCCGTGTAGAATCCTCATTTGAAGGCTGTTTAAACGGCTTCAAAATTACCTTGCAGTATTTCTCCAGATAACAGTATGCGTTGTATAGATCTGAGTTCTCTTTCTGCAGCGCTAGATTCACTGATGCGAGAAGTGGCAAAACCCAATTCAAGAAACTTAGATATAGAATGAATTTAGGAGATTGTAGCATGTCATGGATATTCTGGCAACTTGTTTTATAACTTGGTGACCCATTCCCAAATGCCTCTCTCTCAAAGTATTGCACTAGAGAATCCCGCAGTAACTCAAACCTGTCAACGCAGCCAGCCAAACTTAACCAGCGAATTTTATTGTAGTTAACCTGGTTTGAGTATTCCTCTTCATTCAGCTCACAGATCTGTCTAAACTCCTTTTTTCTTGCAGCCCCACTGAAATGTCTCAGTGTCACTTTGATCGTGTCTTCCACAAAGTCTGGTATGACTGATTCAGCGTCTTTAGCCATTAAGACTTGGCGATGAAGCATACAGTGCTGGTCAAATAAATCGCCATAGCGATCTTTCAATCGCCTTGAAACACTTTCACGTTGGGCTAGCATTAGAGATATTACAGGATACTTGTTTCGGTAATTTTCCAAACAACCAACGATGGCTTCACTCAGATTTTGTGCATTATAACGCTCGGTTAATTCAATTAAGCTCAAAAACTCAGAGCGAATTTCACCTGCGTCAACATTCACAAAACGATGATAAATTATTATTTGACTTGTCACTGTGGTCAGTGCTCTCGTCGCACATTAAGTTTACAAACTGTACATCTACTGCTGTTTGAACAGTTTCACTGTAAAGATAGCCACCTAAATCCTCGGTGTTTCTTGACACAGTTTTTGCACTGCAATGCAGTCTTTGAAAAGGAGCAGTTTGGGTCAATTTTTTCAGCCATTTCTTTGAAAACGACGCCTGCTGTAAATGTGAGTTTGGATTTTGCTAAACTGTAGGCAAGTCAAAGATCATTCTGTGCATCTTTGAGACTGCTGTTAACAAAGTCGGTCATTGACTTTACCTGGCTTCCTCTGTTGGCTTTGACCTCCTTGACGAATCTATCCTTCTCTACAGTCGGCATGTTTGAAGTCTTAGATATTTTTTTGCACCATGTTTCAGCATGGTCGCGAGCCACTGTTGACTAGTTTCATTACTTGGCCACATCTTGCGCACTCCATAAAATAATCTGTGGGTCTTTCAAAAATGAAATATTCTCTTTCCCAAACTGGGTTGATCGACCTTTTTTTAATTTCGACGGCATGTTTTTTTCAATGTTAAGAAAAAGAAAACAGTGCACAACGTGAACGTAACTAACGCTTAATCGGATTGTATAACAAGGCTTCAGTAGGTGGTTCAGTGTCATCAAGAGTCTGCAGTAACCATAGTTACGGTAGAATATTGTCTTTGCCAGTTTACGGGGAGAAGCAGACATTTAGCTTGTTCGCATCGCAATTGCAATATGTACATAGATAAATCATGACTTTTTTCAACAGAGATTGTAAATCGTACTTTTTTTTTTTAAATAAATTACCACGGACCTCAAACTTTTTACCACTTTTTTCAAGTTAGCCTATTTTGCTGGAAATAGACAATTTCGGTTTACACACACAAGTATGTAAACAGACACATACATACATGTGTGTGTGTAAAATGCAATTTAAAACATCTGACACATTGTCCCTAGCTTTTATTGGCCTACAAACAAACCAAAAAAAAAAGCCACAGCTTAAAATTAGGTCACCTGTTCAAGTTGTGTGAATGCGGGACCTTTTTTTGTGTCATTTTTAAAAGCCAGCAAAAGCGCACATTTTTCATTTAATTGCTGGATATGTAGACTGCATGTATCGTCCAGTTTATTTTTGCTTATTAATAAACCTAGAATCAGAAAGATTAATAAACATAATCAGAAAGAAAATATCTCGGTGCTGCTAAATACACCAGGCATTGCCTTTTGTCTGGATGTCTTTGTAGTCGTTCAATTTGCATTGAACGACTACATATATATATATATATATATATATATATATATATATATATATATATATATATATATATATATATATAATATAGACGACGTGGAATATGCTGCGACTCCGTACTGGAAATTTAATTGAAAAAGCAGTAGGTCATCCATGATTAAAAACTGTCGTGTTTTAAGGCGTGTTTTTGATGTGTGTCGAGGGAGTTAATCTGGCTTCTGATTGGTCAGTTCCATTCCAGTCGTGCGACTAAATAAATAAATAAATAAAGGTTTTATAGCGACGCAGAAGTTTCTCAAAGCTACGTTGCTCGGTGGTGGTGTGGATACTGGACTGCAGTGACTTCTAAATGGGTCGCTTGCGTCCCGTATGGATACGGCTTAAGGTCTCCACACACCAGACGCGATGCGATTTTTTAATTGGAGACGAGATCTTTCTGACCATACTCAACAGAAGCGACACAGAGGTGATGCAACAGGTTTGAAAACTGCCAGATCTATACAACTGTTCAAGACTGGTACATATTAATCTACATAATGTGGAAATTAGTGTGTCTTCTCTGACGGTATTTTAACATGGCAATAAATCACACACCAGGTTACATGCCTAAATACCCAAGTAAATTACATCGTTAATATACCTGACGTCAATGAAACCGCTTTAGCGAAATGTAACGAAATTCTTTTTTTTTAGACTTTATAATATGTATCTTTATAACTGTGATGCACTTTGTCATAAAGCTCGTCACTTAGACTCCCATCCGGCTTCCCTTCTTCTGTCAGTCCCGACACGTTGTCCGTTTCACTCCCTCTTTTCCTCTCGCTTCCCTCAGCAAGGTTCCGAGGAGGGGAGGTATTGGTACTACTGTAGTCGGGGCCCGTCTCACGCTTCACAGTACTAATGGCGTACTTCCTGTTTAATACTTGTTGACCGTATTTCGTTTTTTGGTATACGCGTGTTTGTTGAAAATTATTTTGTTATTATTCTATCAGATATTGTTTTATTCTTACAATGAGTGCCACAGGTACAAAACTGAAATCTGAAATATCAGAAACTAGGGGGAAGCACCTCGGGGCATTGCTGTGACCCTTTTTGTTCAACGTCGGAAGAGACACAACTCTAGTGTAAGCTTTCACTCTTTTCCTGTAAATGAAGAACTTAAAAAGAAGTGTGGAACAGGGAGTATTAGTACCTGCTACTTTTGTTGTGGGTGTCTGCTGAATGATGTGAGAGAGAGACAGAGGGATGCAGTTAACAACGCTACTCAGGCGTCCAGGTTTTATTACAAATAAACAACAGGTGGCTGCCACTAGGGTACCAGCATTGATAGCCCTATTGCAGGAGGACTCCAAAACAAAACACAGTGAGAAAACAGCTAAAAACAAGTTTCCCAAACACTGGCTTAGCGCTGCGCCCACTAAAAGGGAGGTCCGGCTCCGGAACCTTCATTGACACACTGAAATAAACTGTTGTGGGATCAAAATCCCCTAAATTAATCCCTACACAACTCACTCACCCTGGCTCTCCACACAGTAGTGAGGCAGCGCGCTTTCTGAAACTAGACTAAAAATGGCTTTCCGGCTCCTTTTTGTTGTTCATCAATTAGTCAATTAAGCCCCAGCCACACTCTGCACATGGATTTGGCAGAGTTGGATTTAACCCCATCCCTGCCAAACTTAAATTTAAAACATTTCAACTTTATTTACAACTGCAAAAACCTGCTATATCTAGTGCACACATGTTCAATATTTTATTTAAGCTATACATATAAACAATACATTATTTACACATGCAGGGCTTTTTCCCTGCCACAAAGTGGCTCAACAACATCCACGAGAGCAATTTACAGCAACAAAACACACAAAAGTGTGCAGCAGACAATCTGTAGTAAAAAAAAAAAAACTATAAGTCAATAAAACACAAAATATTGACAACCATTAAACAAAGGAATTCATAACTAGAGGAAGTCATAACTAAGTTTTAGTACAGTAAAGTTTTTAGTATAACTTAAAATAAACGATTGATCTTGTTCATTAGTGTAAAAAAGTATTTGTAACTTTAATAATGCAAAGAAATTGAAATTTAACTCATGTAACTAAATCAAACCTTGAACTTGAACAACAGCTACACTAATTTGTATCCTATACTCAAACTGTGCGGCTTCTCATTCTTCTTCATCGATCTGAAACAACTGGCACTCACACTGATTTCACCTGTCAGCCTGTCTTTGTTTGATACTGGTTAACAACAACAATATAGACGTTATGTCTGAGGGAATACAGTGCTTGAAATAATATAAAACCATCATAGCATTACAACAATAATTTGAAAATGTTGTACAGTTTGCCACTTAGCTAATTTTATCATAAACAAATGTATTAAATTCCAACCGGTTATGCTATTATCACAATAAAGTACATGTTATTATTTATTTTCTTAGCAGAGTGAGTTAGAGTTGTCACAAAATATACATGATTCACGATATAGTAAGAGCAGGTAAAATATACAAATACTTCAGTCCTAAGAGCAACTTTAACTAAAACACTTATAGTTCGACAATCACAATATAGTACGAGTACATACTTTTCATATTTTGATTTCATAATTATGGCACTTCACAAGCTGTCATAAATCAGACTCCAATAGTGTATTCTAATGCAAGCAGACATTAACCGGAAGTAACTATGCCGGTATAAAAGAATGCGGAAGTAAGATATGCACAGAGCGTATTGTCTCCTCACTCCTATCAGTTTGCCTGTCGTCTTTCTCCTCCCTTCGCCTCATTCCTGCAACTTTTATATGCTGGCCCGCCCCCACTCGCTACTCAGATCCGGTTGGAGGAGACCTCTTGGCAGACTTTCCCCTCTGCCCAATCAGTGTCCTTACCACTTGTCCATCATGGAGGTCCTCCAAGATTCCCGCCACCTCTCGAGGTTGTTACACAATTTAACACATCTAGAGAGAGTTGGAAAAGTCTTTCAGGAAACTATAAAATATTAACTGCTGGATTCAATCAACAAATAGTGAGCCACTTCATCAATGGACATTATATTTTTGTATTTTTTTAGGGGCTTTCACATATTTAGTATACTGAAACAAGCACTGTGTCTTTGAGATTCATGTCATCTCTGAACATTAATGAGTTAGGTATCACACGAGGCCGCTGTATATTTATGAATATTGAGCTGGAGTTTCTAAATAGTGTTTTTTTTTTTTTTTTTTACTCTAATAGCATTGTACTAAACTTGTGGTATCCAACAGAAAATGACATTTCTGTTTGTTTATAATAATACTTTAGATTTTTGTGCTGAGAGTATGTGTCCATCAATGTCTGGAGGTTTGATTGAACAGTTCCATAGAAGAATACCAGTAGTATTCTTTAAAAAAATAAAAAATAAAAATAAAAACACTTTATTGTGTTGCTAAACATCTTTTAGAACACAGATCTTTTATAGAGGTTGCTGCAGATGGAACAGCTCTAGAGAGAAGCATCCACACTATCACACCTTGCTACAGTAGATGTACTAGAACCAAAATAATCCAACCAAAATATAGTGCATGTTGCTGTAGTTCTGACTGTGTAAAGGTCTCTGCATGCCATATAGTCTAGCAAATTTGGTGCAACTTGCTACTTTAGTTTTGTTACTTTTAACAGTGTGTAGAAAGAGCAACAAAACACCTGCACGTATAGTGTGTTGATACAAGTCAGATATTTACCAAAATGTTTTTTAAAAAGTATAAACTTGGTATTGTATTTACAGATAATTATAACAAGATCCTGCCACACATCATAGACTGGTGTTCCTAAAGGGCAACCTGTGGGTTATATCTATTCAGTGACTTCAACTGATCCATATCTATTCGGAAAGACAACAAGTTTCCAATGCATGCCTGGTGCCACCTGTAAGTGGACTAGGTCACTCTTACCTTCAGAAATTGCTTTCCTTAAATTCCTAGCAGCCTTTTATACCCTGTTTAAACTAGCCACTTTAAAGTCATCTTTAAAGGTAGCTTAGGTTTTTTTTTTTCTTCTATAAAAGACAGCCATCAGGTCCAGGAAGGCTTGTCCTTTAACTTACATTAAAAAATGGTGACTGCCATTGACAATGACACTGGTTACACCTGGTGCCATGAGGTACCCTGATAGATTCCCATCACAGCTATGAAAACAAACACACCTCAATGTTGACTAAACACCCAGCAGGACAGTCCTGTGAGTTCACAGGGAGTCAAGTTGAGTGCCAAACATTTCATTTGCAACTTGGGCCTGTTTCAAACCCATGCCTGAAGAAGTGAAAGGCATGAAAGACTAATGAATAAGTCTGCTGTGCCCCCTAGCCCATTTATAAGAAATTAATCTAACCAATAACCAACACAAATGATACATATATTTTTTAGAATTCAGATTAATATAATTACAGGGCATTGCAGATTTACCAGCCTCTGCAGTGCACCAGCTGTTTCTTTTGTTTAGTTATTTTTAAATGATTAACCTACAATAAACATGTGCAGGTATCCAGTGTGGTCATAATTAGGAAGAAGGTAAAGCGAAATTATGAACTTTACACAGAGTATCATAGCTGTTTGGAGACATAAATAAATCTTTATTTTTTGTATACCCATCTCAGGAATGCAGAATAACTGATCAATAAAACTGAATTAGTGTAAAATATTGCAAAGATGCACTGAAACGCATTCATTTTCAGTTTGTAGAATAAACTGCAATGGATACCTTTCTGAATTCATTTTATATATATATATATATATATATATATATATATATATATACATACACACACACACACACAGACACACACACATAAAAAAAAGTTAACTTACTGTGTTGAAGTGAGGATGTCCACATTTAGGATTCAGGCAATGTAGAACTCTGGATGCATTTTGAATCCGATGATAGTGAGAAGATAGATTTCGTTTTTACACCCCATTACCACCCACGTATCTATCATACTATAGACTTTTTGTTTTTTTAAGCCCACTTCACTCACAAGTCACTCTAACGTGTGTATTCTATTACATAGGTCCATAAAAAATTGACGATTGGTCAGTGGTAATGTTTTTGCACACTGTCTGCCTTCTAAAAGCGGTTTTCTTTATGTAGAAAGACAGTAGTACACGATTGACATTATTTAAAATATATTGCCAAAAGCCAGGTTTATCAGTTTAAACAAATAAAAAACTAATTTTCTAAATAGGTCTTCGGGGGTGTTTTTTCGGTTATTACCAGTTAAAACCGAAAATTGCAAGTCCTAGAAATAGGTTAGGTATGTTGAAAAGATCCCTTTATCCTGTATGTTACCGTGTGCCTTGAAAAATGACAACAGATTGATAAAGATGTATTTGCAATAAGTACCAGCAGTATGTATAACTGCCTTGCCATGTCCGACAGTCCCATTACACAGAATATCCAGAGTAGTATGCAGACACAGAGAAATAACCTGATTCAGTAGGGAAATGTGTTTTCCACCCAGGACTGAACAAGATCAGATACAAAAGTAGCTCTACATTTTATTAATGCGACATCCTCTTAAAGGTCTGAAGTTTGTAAAAGACATGTGAACCGATTTAATTCTGCATTTAATAAGAAGACCACCTTGAGGAAAAGATTTTGGAGCAGATGGCAAAAAACTATGTTTGAAAGTATTGTACACTTGCAAACCACCTCCTTCTCCTCCCATGATTCAGCACTCAAAATGGACTATTGAAACCTCTATTTTTGAAACCCATGTATACATTTCCAGCTGGCTGCAAGTCCAAAAGACGTTTCCCTTAAACACCAGTTACGAATTATGCTTTTAAATTAAGTGAAACTTTAGATTCACTACATTTAACCTTAGATTAGGGATTCCCATTGTTTCTGTAATACTGTAAAGCCATAAATATTTGTTACTAAAATATCTGGCGAATAACACCCATAAAACCTGTTTTTCTCCAGAAATGTTGGAGACCTGTTGCAATATACAAAGTATGTCTTGTTAGTGGAATTTGATTTTGTGCCAAAAAATGTTTGCGTTTTTTTTTTCATAGGCGAGAAACGCAAATAAAAGGCTGGCAAATATTTATGGCTTCACAGTACTTGAACTCAGCTGTTACAGTATCAGGGGTTCTGCTCTACTCACAAAGAAAAGGAAAATTCAGTACCGGTTCCAGTATTGCCCTTTATTTGACTTTAGCTGAATTAAAAGAATTGGATAAAACCGTTTATAACTGCATGTTGAAAATCCTGATTGAGATCACTCTAGAAGAGACACTTCATGGAAATATGCTCCCAGTAGTTTGATTCCCTCTATGTAGTTAGACCTGTGAAGAGAGACAACAAAGTTAGTAGCAATACATTATTCAATAGGGTAAAGGGTATGTGGTCTGGCAATGAAAGTGTCCAGTATAAACTCAGGGGATTTTAAGAGAAGCAATTAGTTTTTCTTAACTCTTCACTTTGTAGTAATGACTTGAGGATAGAAGTCTAAATAAAGGGAGTTTTGGTCTGTCCCTTAATTGTTAACCTGGTTTCTCACCTGTTGATCTTCTCATTCTGGGAATGCGCTCCGTCATCCGAAGCTCCAAGTGGTAGCAGCATGACATTTTGGCCCGTGGCTTCTTGGAAAGTCAGGGTGACAGGAATGCTTCCTCCTTCTCTTGTTAGATCAGGCTCCACACCAAAGACTTTGAGTAGAAAACAAAAACCAAAACAAGTCTGTCAGTAACACACATCCTCTGCCAAAACTAGAGCTATTCGTGCCATGAACAAATAGTTCCCATGACATACACTACCGACAAATTACGGAATCAAAATGATTTACAGCAAGACTAGGGGTGGGGATTTTGTTGTGCATTTTTCCTTACTCAGATCCCTTACTTACTAAATATCTTGATATCTCTGTTGATAATGATGTCCTGTTCAAACATATATTCAAATATTCAAAATATTTGAAAGAGCAATCTGTTCCACAGTGGTACCCCATTACTATCAATGCAGAATGACGGGGTATGGCATTTTACCTTCATTTTACCCTCAAAAAAAGGTTGCTGGCCAAGGACTGCCCAGAACAACACTGCATTCAATATTGTCTTGGCAGTCACCATTGAGAGAAATAGGTGTTTTGGGAAGGGTAAAACAGAGAACAACTGCTCCAACCAGTCATTTAGCATTGGTAGTAAATGGATCATATTTAGCGTACCAGTGAACTTGTGAGATGTCTCGTTAAAAGAGATGATTATCTATTCAGGGATACCAAACTATTTAGTAAATACGAGGTCTGGGTGAGCAAAAATGGACAATAAAATTCCCATCCCTTTCTGTAAATCAAATGTTTCCATAATTGGTGTTTGTACTGTATATCCAATACTATATAACAACTGTGACATACTGTGACAGTGTGCCCCGCCTCTGTGCATATTTTTCTGTTATATGTTGTATGTATGGTGTTAATGTTGGTGCATTGTAGTTGGTAGACACGATATAATATTAGTTTATGAGCACTAATGTTGGTGTATAGTCATTGGTACACGGGATATAAATGGGTCTGTGGGACACGAGATGTTTAAAATGTATATTTGTATTTAGGCACAAGGATTGCACAGCACTTCATGTGCAGGTAAAATGTAATAATATGTGAGCATGGGGAATTGCACTAAATTCATGTGCAGTTGTACCGAGACTTCAACTGAATGATTGGTTAGCAATCGAGTCTCGGTACAGCTGCATGAAAGCAGCATGTTGTCACTCACTCGGGGTTGTGTGTTCGGTGAACGGGATTGAGACGGAGGTAATAGTAATAATAGTAATCATAGTAACAGCTCACCGTGTTTGTCTGTGAAGTCCGTTTTGTTTGTCTCTTTGTTTTGGCTGCCAGTGACCAGTGTTTTGTTTGTCTTTCAATCCTTCTATTTTCTGTCTGTTTAATTACTAAATGCTGAGCACAACCAAGCACTCAGCTTCACCAAACTCCGCGTCTTTGTCTGTTCTGTGTTGGTCCCTGTCTGGTCAGACATCACCCACTACAGTCGTCTTTGTGACATACGTACAAACAACCAAACTGACCTTTATATCCAGCTTCTGATAAAATCAACAATTACCACATATTGTGATTTGTTTAATGTGGCTATTCTGTTTGGTAATACCAGTCTTTTTCAGGTCTCCTGATCTTGCATCAATGGTAGTTTGCCTTTTTCCTCCACACTGTCACATACCTGTTTTGATGGCCTTTCTGCCAGCTACATAGTGGGGGTGGTTGAAGTCAGACACCCAGGACTTCGCTCCATGTCCCATAGTCACCTTCATCTTGTTGGGACTGTCACGTTCAGCAAACTTTTTGGTCAAATGATCAACAACCTTTAAGAAAAAACAAATAAACAAACAAATAAGTAACTTAATGAACATTAAATTGATATACTGTATGCCAGTACTGCACAAGCAAACTGAAAAGACGAATGGGTAGCAATACATACAAATTCAAGATATGTACAAACATAAAACAGAAATTTTACTAACAAAAAAGTTTACATTTTATGTGCTGTAGGACCCTTCTTCATATTAGCAGTACAATTTAGCAGCAAATTTGTATTTACTTTGAATGGCTTTAAAATTTACTGTACTGAAAATAACTGGTGCGTGAAACTTTGCTGCAAGTTTGAAATGCTCATTAAAAAAACTACTATGGGTACATTGATACTGTGTACTCCCTGCCAAGATGAGCATGTAGATTGGCAAAGCACCAGGAAGCCATTCATTACTGTTTAAATACATTTCCAAACAAACTGTCAACATTACAAATGCATACATTTTATTACTGTACAAATGTGTCCAAAGTTATTAAAACAAGAATGTTTGATTCAACATTGTGTTCCTGTTTTTCAGCAAGCGGCGAATTATACAAATCCAATTCCTTTCCGTAAGCTGACCACAGCCATGACATTCCTTAACAACGTGCTGCTACAATCAACGCAACAAGGAAAACAACGTAATCTGTTATGACTGAGATGACCAATAGGATAAGAAATTAATTCAAAGTGTAATCCTTTAGAATGTAAACTTTTCCGTCTCCTGCCGAGAAGACAGTGCGACTCAGGAGGTCATCGACATTCTCTGTAACACGGTACTGCATAACAGGCACAGTGCCATATTCAATGCAGTACTGAAAAAGCAGATAATAGTATGTGTTCCTAATTAAGCCAGTAAACCATTTAAAACAAAATTAGGAAAACTTCTGACTTGTCTACTTATACATTTAGAAAGTTGAACGCAACCTATATTTAGGTGTATTTTTCCATAATGGAGAAGAGATATTTTAAAATAAGAAAAGCTGTCTGAAGTGTTACACCTTGTTATGAGTAAGCATATTTTGTCATTTCTCATCATTTACTGCTTAAAACTACATGTGTATCGGGGGCTGTGTGAACCTAGCTCTGTGTGTATTCGTTAATGGCTGGGATGTCAGCACAAACACACACACAAAAATGCCTTGGCTCCCTCATTTGCCTACCAGTTTCTCTATGACATTTGGGTCCATGTCAGGCACCAGGCGAAGGGAGAATTTTCCAATCACTTTCCTGGGAATGACGGTTTTGGCTCCCGAAGCAGAGAAAGCTCCCTCAATGCCGTGCAGGGAGAGCGATGGGTACCTCCAGCGGTGCATCAGAACTTGTTCCTGCAGACAGGAGATTTAATAAAAAAAATAAATAAATTAATAAATAAAATAAACATAAACTGTGTACGTATTTTTATGTTGGCTCTTCCTATCAAACTGCTTTCAAAATTGTAAAAAAAAAAAAAAAATATCAAGAGATTCTATGCTTGACATGAAGAAAAACATCACTGTATGGTATGGGTAAAAGCATAAAATGTGTAGCCAGAATACTGTAATGTGGACGGTTTGACTTAAACAAAAAAAAGGAAACTGGTGCCTATTGCAGAGTAAAGACCATCAGATATGTAGTCCATTAGTCAAACGACCTTTAAATCCATCATTAATCAACTGTAACACATACTATGTAGCCTGCAGATTTTGCCTACTTTTATTTTCTAAGTGCACTTACATTGTTGGTTTCAGTTTAAAGCGAGATTCTCTGTTGGCTAACAGTTTCCGTCTGTGTGTCCCTAATATCTCTACCCCCTTATTGAATTCAGTCATGTTCTTTTAAATTAGTAAACTTCACTCCAAGTTAAGGTACAATACCGCCATCTTTTGGTAGTTTTCATGTGTCAACAATTTCAACTTGATCAATGCAAGTCAATAACTGACGGTGCACACAGATGAACTGTTTCCAGTGCTCAGAAATGAGGGAATCGTGTTGAGTGGAGACACCAGAATTATCACTGCTCTCAGTGTGCACTTCAGTTGTGGCCCTGCAGGCCACTGTAAGGCTGAGCTGTAAAGACCATTTGTACCTTTGTGGTGTGCAGAAGCCTGTTGGCTCCCACGTCTCTGCAGTACTCCTTCAAATCAAAGTCGATTTCATCATACAAACTCTTCTCTTCATCAGTTAGTGCAGCCACTGCCTCATAAATTCCAGGGATAAGAATCTTACCTTTCTTATCTACAAGAGAGTCTGTACAGAAAACAGTTAGTTTGCTGTGGAAATGTAAAAAAATATTGAAATTGTAGCTAACAAAATAATGCCCTAAATCTCAGCCATTTTGCCCTTTCATTAGCTGCATATCTCTCAAATGTGCAGATTTGATAGCAAAACATGTACTTTAATTTTAAAACATGATACTTTAATTCTGTGTTTGTTTTACAGGAAATATTTTATACTTGCACTTCCTAGGTCATGTCACCTCAGCAGTGTCTTCTGGGTCATACCATGTTACTGACTGAAACCATGCCAGTCAATTGGGGAAGAAGTTGACTGACTATTGACAGGAAAGAAGCCACTTTATGAGGTGTGGTCTTATGGACAACAAACCAAGTACAGTACCAGATATCACGTTTTAAATTAAAAATACATGTTTACAATAACCGAGACACATACACCTTCGTTTTAGTTCGTTACCATCACTTACTCATCAGGGCAATGAGGTCTGTCATGGCTTCATGCACTGAACCTCCGAAAACACCCGAGTGAAGGTCCTTGTCACTGCATTCCACCTGCACAGGGAACATGCAAAGCATGTGTGTCACCTGATTTGTTATACCTATCATTTCAATACACCTCTATAACAGTGTCTATGCACAACAAGAACGTTCTGAATATTATGACTTTTGCATTGCAAACTAACCAGTCATATGGCAGGTGTTTCATTTTTCAAAATAAACGTATTTACAAATATTTAACAAAAGGCCCACATAAATTGCGTGGAAAGTCAAGCTATAATGGCACTAATGTTATTTGTCTATGTCGTCCTCAAAATTGGCAATTTTTAATACAGACATATTCTCAATACTGACACCTGTCCATATCCGATGCACAATGACACTATCAACACTGAATGTGGTTAAGAAATTTGGCTTGTTCATTTTTGCTTTGTGGAAGCAGCTAAATTTGGTTTGCCCGTTAATTCTACCAGCATGTACAGCTATGGCCAAAAGTTTTGCATCACCTAGAACTTTAGGATTGAAACATTCTTTACAAAAGAACATATATATAAAAAACACAATTGAGATATTTTATTTAACATAAACTACAAAAGGACATCGCAGGTGTCTACTGGCAGCCATAATAATTCATGTTAGATTTTTAGAAATGTGTCCCTTTTTTTCTGTTAACTTTATGGAAAACTACAAAGCGGTACTTAATTCAATATGTTAACGTATCTTTATTCAGCAGGTTTCATTTGACTTTATGAAGCATAATTATCGGTACTTAATTCTAAAGGGTGATGCTAAACTTTTGGCTATAGCTGTAGAGCCAAACAAAGCAGATAAATGACAGTTTTGTTTGAGTTATTTACTAGCATCATTTTCCCAAGCTGAATGCAACTTACTGCTGAACCTCACTAGCTTCACTTATTTCAATCTACAGTTTCCATATTTCAAAACTTAACACAGCTGTTTACCTCCAAGAAGAAATAGCAGATGCCCCTGAGTCCGTATGTGATGCAAGGCTTGTTTTTGCCCAGCCAGTAGTTATCAGAGATGCAGACATAGTCAACTCCCTTGAAGAAAGAGTCTTTGCGAGCAAAAATAAGGTCGTCAAGCCCTTCTGACCCAGACTCCTCCATTCCTTCGAAGCAGAACTTGATGTTGATTGGCAGCTCCTTTTACATTGCAGGAATAAAAAAAACAACATTTATATTAATTAATCCTAAACTGTGAGTGATGGAAATATTTAGCTAGTGCAAAAGCTTACAAATTCTAGCCCTGTACATTTAATTCCTAACACTTATCATACTGCTTTTTGTTTTTTTTGCCATTAGGACAGGAATCTTAAATGTGCTGTGCAAATGACACCTGAGAATAGATTTCGGACAGAGTCCAAAAAATAATAAAACCTGTATCAGGGGGAATCTAAAGTAAATATAATAAGATTATTTATTTTTATGTTTGAAGTGGACTGGAGAAGTACAAACAAGAGTCTACATTGCCATTACGCAGCGAATAAATTTAAAATACTGTATTTATAATTGAGAACTTTTGCTGGAACGGAAATATTGAAAGGTATAACGTATTTAATCTTCGGCTCTCTACCAAATCCTTCTACGCACATCGTGCGCGTGGGCACGAACATTCGTGCAGCCCTGAGGTAAGGTATTGTGATCCCAATAAATCAAATTCTGTGAAACCAGCTTTATAAGTACAGACCCCAGCCCAGAAAGTAAGGGAAACAAATGTTCATTGTGGCACAGTTAAGGCAAAAGTCTTTAAAAGATTACTGAGTCAACGTTGTGCGCAACTACAATTTAACTACTAACTGTTAATGATGAAAGCATTGATATCTGCTTCTGATAACACTTTAGCAAGAGAAGCATTTGCTAAATGTACAGATTCTTGTGGACCTTTGAACTTCCCATATGCTGACAAGGCATCAGCATGGCACAGATTTCCCTTACCTGTTGTGTTTTCTGATAAGCTTCTATGCAGTTCAACCAAGCCAGCACAGGTCCTTTGTCATCAGTGGACCCTCTTCCAAAAAGCTTTCCTGTAACAGACCACAAGTGAATAAGTCACGCTCGTAACACTGTTTGTGTTTTTTAGGAATATCTAAATGACCTACACCTTACTCTGGGAGTAAAGGACAGATAAAAGCTCAAGCTCAGTGAAATGATCAATTGTTGTGGGGGACCACCTTGCATTCTCTCCAATTATTTTTACATTTTCTCCCAATTTGGAATGCCCGGTTATTATTGTTTTCTCCTTCCCTGCAGCAATTGCCCACACAGCTCAGGGACTCAGTGGGCATCCTCCGATCCCACGAGCCAATTGGCAGATGCTGGCGTGTAGGGCAGGGAGGAGAAACAGTCTAAGCCGACACCGTCTTCCCAACCTGGGAGCATCAAAGCCAATGCAACACCCCCTGGAGTCCCCAGCGAAGAATTTGAACTTTGATTTGAACTTGCGCTCTCTGGTTGTATGACTCACCCTGCACGTTGTGCGGCAGTGCTTTTCCGAGGGGAGCCATTGAGCCATTCAGGGACCCCCCCACCCCACACCTTCCATTCTCAGACACACTGCCACTCCACACACAGACACATATCAATAAGGCAAACTAGTTGAGCCGTAAGCTAAAATCAATATACAATCATTGTGAAGTTTTATGCCTAGATGTAGCAGAAGTGGAAATAAGACTCCTATTGCATAGCAGTCTCATCCATTCCAGGTTTTACTATGGGCTTGATTAACCCCAGTGTATAAGTAACAAGCTCAGGTGTGTCTTATTAAACACAGTAAAAACAGGAATGGATGCAATGGTAGTCCTATTTTGCCCTCTAGTATGTACTGTATTCAGAAAAGACATTGTTAACCATCTAACAAGCTTAAGAATTAACAACCTTTAGAATGTTTTAGTATCTTGCCACACCTGTGATTGCCTTGAGACTGGTAAAGCTAATGGGTGATCTGTTGTGGAGAAATTTGACTTGACCTTTCTCCAGTACAAAAAACACCTTGTGAATTTTGTGCAATGTTTAACAGACGATCTTTCCCCACTGAGAAACATTTCACTACCAATGCACCCTGCAATTCCTCTGAAACACCCAAGTGGCTGAGCAAATGGTTGAGAGCACTTACAGTATGTCACAATGAAGCCAAGTGGACTTTGGAAAACAAGATCAAAAGTAACTTGCTCCTCCTAGTTGTAGATATCTTATCAACAACACAGCATCCATCAACATTTCTGTTCATAGTTTAATCCATTTTTATTTAGCCATAAAGTACTATATCCTTTTGTGGCAGGCCTATATTGAACTGTGATTTAAATCAACCAAACTGTTTTAAAATACAACCTGTGTGCCTTACCATCCTTTTCCACCAGTGTGAAGGGCTCAGTGTCCCAGCCATCGTCAATGTGAGCTGGCTGGACGTCCAGGTGGCCGTAGATACACACGGTCTTCTTTTTGGGGTCTGAGCCCAGTTTTCCAAGGATGATGGGTGGCAGGGGGATCTCACCTCCTTCTGAAAGCTATCCAAAAAAAAAAAAAAAAGGAAATTTACAGAGTTAGAAAGATATATTTGCAATGACTATTTATATAAAGTTTTGTATTCAATCAGCTATTATGTTTTTTGAGAAATGGATTTGAGAATTCATGTGATACTGAAGCAGGTGGCATCTACAGAATTGAAAGGTCAACATACAATGATATACGGTTTTTCGAATTAGGAGGCAAAAAACATGGAAAGACTACACAGGCAGGCAGGCAAAATGACATTCGGTTAGACTGAGTAACAGGGAAAATGATAAAAAAAAAAAAAAAAATCAATATCTTTAAAGCAACAAACCATTCAGAAAGAAACTAAAAAGGGCAGATTTTTAAATGAAAAAAAACAAAACATTCCTGAGAACATGATGTGATGGGAATGGCACATCAGAGAAAATGGTTTATAAAATAGAAAATACATATGTACAGTACAGAAATGTCATAACTTGTTATCAGGTTGCAGCAGAATCCAATTCAGAAATGTGTATCTGTTCTTGGCGAATTTACCTTTTGTTTCCCAATATCCACAAGTTCCACTGTTCCTCCGAGCCGTTCAATCTCTTTGGCAGCAATCTCCATCATTCTCTTTATCTCTCCTCGCTTCTCTGGCCATGCGGACACGCTCTGCACTGCCACCCATTCTGCCAGTCGCTAAAGAGGTGAAACGGGAAAGGTTTCAAGTATATTTGTCTGCAGAATACACCAACTCTATAGAATAGTACATGGCCTAATGGTTTATAAAGATCTATTTTAGATGCTTATTTGTGTTCACAACACTGAGATGCCGGTTTTGCTCTGTTGACACATATCGGAATCAATCAAGAGAAAAAAGAAATACTGTATAAAAGTAATTCTAAAAATTTTACCCTGTGTGACAGGTCCAAATTACATCATCCACCCTCTTGTGATGTGCATCTTTTTTTAGATGTACCTTATAAAGTGTACTGTCTTTTCTGTGACCTGAAATCGCATGGGGTCGGATAATGTTGAAAAATGTCAATATTTGCTGCCTGGTCGTACGCTGGTAACCAAGTCTTAACAGAAGTTTGTAAACATCCACATTTATATAATCCCCTGTGGCAATGTTGCCCGCCCCTGTGTGTATTTCAGTGTTATATGTTGCGTGTTCTGTGTTAATGTTGGTGTATAGTCATTGGTACACGGGATATAAATGGGTCTGTGGAACACGAGTTGTTTAAAACATATATTTGTATTTAGGCACGAGGATTGCATAGCACTTCATGCGCAGGTAAAATGTAATATGCGAGCACGGGGAATTGCACTTTATTAATTCACGTGCAGCTGTACCGCGACTCCAACTGAATGATTGATTAGGAATCAAGTCTTGGTACAGCTGCATAAAAGCAGCATGTTTTCACTCACTCTGGGTTGTGTGTTCGGTGAGTGGAGACGGAGGTAATAATCATAGTAATAGCTAAAATATCAGCTCACCATGTTTGTCTGTGTAGTCCGTTTTATTTGTCTCTTTTGGCGAAAGTACCGTGTCCTGTGTTTTGTTTGTCTTTACAACCTTTTATTTTCTGTCTGTTCATTATTTAATGCTGAGCGAAACCAATCGCTCAGCTCCACCCAACTCCACCTCTCTCGTTTATTTCCTGGTTCCTGTTTCTGGTCTGACGTCACCCACTACAGCCGTCTTCGTGACACCCCCTCACAAAGAATATAGATGTCCAAATAATTGAAACCATGTTGGTCTGTATTATTCCGAAAAAAATAGAAAAGGACTGGAGAGAATGTAAAGCCCGATGAAGAAGACTGTTATAGATTTGTGAGAGCAAGAAAACCCTGGAGCTTGGAGTCAGAAGCTTGTGGCACACTTTGCTGGGAATTGCCAGTTGCTATGAGCAGTGTGACTGCAAGTCTTTCTGTAGGTGTTGCTGCATTACTGTGCATTTTTGCGTTGAAGCAGTGGTCTCAATCTGTTTAACAGACTGTCAAACCTTTCACCTGTCATTCTAAAATACCTCAAATATTTCTCAGTCATATACTCACATCTCTCTAGTGTATGTAATTCTCCCTTTCGGGTTCTCTGTTGGTTGAGAGGACGGAGTACCTTGTATGAGGTACAGTAGCAGGCTGTGTGGTCCAGTGGTTAAAGAAACAGGCCTGTAACCAGGCGGTGCCCAGTTCATCCCAGCTCAGCCACTGACTCATTGTGTGACCCTGAGCAAGTCACTTAACCTCCTTGTGCTCCATCTTTCAGGTGAGATGTTGTTGTAAGTGATTCTGCAGCTGATGCATAGTTCACACAACCTAGTCTCGTACCTTATAAAGTGCTTTGTGATGGTGGTCCACTATGAAAGGCGCTACATAAAAACATAGATTATTATTACAAATTTAGCACATCTCCTAAAATGTCAATTTTCCCAATTTCGTAAATGCAGCCTGCATTTAGGATGAATAGCTGTGCAGTCAATAGGGCTGCAACACGGTGCATCCTTCGTACAGCAAACAGTGAAGCTGCACAGCTTTTACAGCTATCTTGACCTCAAATCGCATTCATCTGCGACAGAAGTAAGAACCAGCTTAGCTAATTCATTTCTAATTTTAGTTTCTATTACACAACTACAATCCTGCAAGTCATTAAAAGCACATCCTGCAAGTACAGGCATGTGACTTCCACCACAATATTGGCCTGATGTTATATGCTCCAAACAATATAGAGACACCAGATATCAGAAAATAAAGTCTGAGCAAACCATTGTTTTGTTTAACAAATTATATTGCTTATAAATCTATGTGGAAACAACCTTACTATCTAAAGACACAGTCTGAGGTACATTTTCAAAACTTATTACAAAGTTTTATTTTCAAAAGAGAAAAACATAATTTAAAAGAACAAATTAAGCAAGAAATAAATAAGTCAAAAATGTATTCTGTGTTTATTATCACCTTTTTATATGATCTTACTGTTTACACAAACAGCGTTTCTGAATAAATCAGTGTCAATTTTTATTTATTTTTAAAAGTATTAGAAACACATCATTTGCAGCATTTTAGTGTTTGCCATTATACACTGCTTCAAATACTAAGTTTCAATGACAGTTACAGTTTATAAGCTTGTGCCAAACAATATTTCAATCTTACCTCAATATAGAGCTCCTGGTGTTCGTCCACATACTTAAACAATTTTGGAATGCAAGACATCTTACTTTTCAAAACACTGGAAGGCTGCTCTGAAAAAAAATGAAATGCTGGTGTTGGTGTGGACTAGTTACAAAGTGACAACTCGTGGTTCCCTACTTTTTAAGATCTACTGAAGCACTGCCCCTTCATGCACAACCTCTGCTGACACTTGCAAAAATAATCATTTAGTTGCCTGGAGTTAAAGAATAACACCATTGTCATCAAATTTGAATGAATGAACTTTAATACAGTGATACACAATCTTTGGCTGAAAGAAGTGATTACCAAGGCTTTAAAATCATTTATAGCGTTAGCCACATCACTGGTAATGTGTGCTGAAGATCTTTCAGTCTTTAGCTGTTTTTTTTTTTTTTTTAAACTTAATTCTGGATATGCTTATGCAAGGCTCTAAATTGGCTATAAAAAAGGCAAGGCCAAAATGGCCTTCAGTTAAATCCATTTGTAAACTTAAGACAAGGCCAAAGTGTAGATTATTGTGTAATTTTGCTTAGGATTCATATATACAGCTAATTATTGCCCACATAGAGAAACAGCAGTTTAACTATTTATTTATTTAGGAAATGCTGAGGTTGTTTTTGTCAACCAACAGCCTAGATTCGAGCAGGATTGTTGCTTCCTTCCCCAACTCTCCTTATTTTGTATCAAGAACCAACCAGGAGTAGAGCAACACTCTCCCTTTTGTACAGCAAACCCTGCCCATGTAGTAGTGGAATACCAATCACTATGTGACAAGTATTCTTAAAGCACTTGATCAGAGATACTATATGGCTCTTTAGTGCTTTCGTCACAAACGCTTACTTCCTTGGACAGTATGGCGCCCTCACTGTTTTCTGCGTAGGCTTTTTATAAAACTAATTTAAAAAGTGGAGAAAACTCTTTCAAATCAGGGGATTGACAATAATTTGTGTACACTTGGTGTCTTGAAAACCAAAAGTTTCACACCTACGATGTTAAGGCAAGTTGCTCGCTAAATTCACGCTCATATTTTATTACAATTTGTAAAGTATATATAAATGATTTAAAATGAATACAAGTAGTTGATCATATTAATGAAAAACACATGGACTAGTGGGCACTGATGTATTATTCTGCTGTATATTTTAACAGTTGTACTTCACTGTTCTATGTAGTATACAGTAATATAAAAATAACAATGAACATGATCAAATTACATGTCGACACACAAATTGTGGTGTTTATTTTTTTATTAGTAGCCTACTATTCAGTTTCCTACAAACCGGCATGCTGCCATTTAGGTACCAGCAATACATAAAATCGGCTACGGAAAGTGCTGGAAGTTTCTGAACGGTGGTTACAGTCTGCAGCACAACAGTAGACCAAGCTTTAATTTACACAGGTTTTAAAACGCACTCATGCCTTTTGCCACTGACTCGCCTGCTTGTAAGGATAAAGTTTGTATTACTTTTTTTATGCCCAATAAAAAGTGGTTATATAAATATAATAGTTAAGTTTTTTACCTGAAAATGTCATTTTATGAATATCAAATTTACCTAAAATGATCAAAAGGTTCATTACATATTATAATTCCGCTTCATTCACACTGGAATCATTATAATAAAAAAGTATAGCACCACCTATTTTTATTTTTTTCCCTATTTTTTGTACTCAAGAAGATTTGTATGTCAGTCCAGAATACTCTAGTATATGCGCAGTTAATCAGTTAATAAATAAATGTTCAATAGATTCCCTTTCAGTTAAACAATAAACACAACTGTCCTCTAGATCTGGAATATATTTAGCTGAAAAGACTGCTACAGGGGTAATACTTATGAACTTGTATGATACTTCTTTAGTCTTGTTTGTTAAGGGATAGTCCACACTTTATTCCATTTAACATTATATCGAGAAGACCAGGGAGATATGGCTGCTGGCATTACCTTTCTGTTACAAAGGTCTCTAATAAAACAGTTACTACACTTCTTATCTAAAACAGAAATTCAATTCACTATTACATGTTCATAGCTAGCGAGAGATATACCCTCTGTAACAGTATTTGTGGTGCCTTTTAATAGTCAAGATACCATCTGGAATTGCATCAAATACAATAGCATACTCTTTTGGTGAAAATTGAATATGTATTTAAAAACTCTGAGTATGTGTATAATTGACCATCTGAATTAATTGAAATACTAATAAAATATTAATATTATACCATTGCTCTAGGAAGAGAGTTTTATTTTTGTATTTAACAATTTTTTTATTAAAAAAAACAAAAACAACTTCTATGTGAAGAAAGATGATGTTTACAGAGAAGTGACCAAAATAAGAGTGCCTGTTTGTGAAAGTTTGCATGTTTAAATGGAAGTTTTCCCACATCATAGGGGCACTGCAGTAAAAACCAGAGGCCTCCTAACTGTTGGATAATACAATTGGGTATAATATTCCAAATACTACTTGGATTTTGTAGGTACCTGTCACAAAGATGGCCGGAGTGGAGGACGTCAGAACCAGGAAATGAATACACAGACAGGACAGATGAGGTGAAATGATGAAGACGCTTGCTTGCGCCAGTTTATTGAAAATAAAAGGTTTAAACAAACAGAAGGACAGGACACGGCACTTTACGCCAAAATAAATAGACAAACAAAAACGGACTAACACTTAAACGGTGAGCAGATAGACACGCTAACAAACACGGTGAATTTAAATAAACAAGTATCGTGCTGGTCCCACCAGCCCGTAATAGCAATTAATATATAATTAACTTGGTTTCTCCTCCTCTCTCTCCCGTTCCCTACTCACCGAACACCCAACAACCCCGAGTGAGTAAAACGTGCATCTATATATACTGTTGTGCTGGGATTCAATTACCAATTAATTAATCACTTGAATCCCAGCACGTGAATTAATTATGTGCAACCTCGTACTCGATATTAACTACTTTAAATGCACGTGAAGTGATGTACAATCCCGTGCCTAAATACAATTATACATTTTTAAACACACGTGAAACACAGACCTGTTTATATCCTGTGTACCAATGCCTATACACCAACATTTAACACACCACACGCAACATATAATAGAAAATACACAAAGGGGCGGGCACTTTGTCACAGTACCATTTAATCCACTTTATCTTTATTATTTGATCAAACATTGTTAAATCTAAAACTAGACCCCCCTCACCATATTTATTTGTGATCACATTTTTTAATTATGTGTTTTGTTTTTGTTTTTCCAAATGAAGTTATACAGGACTTGATCAAATTCAGTACACGCTGATTTGGGGATTTCCAATGATGAGATTAGGTAAGATGATCTTGATAAACCCTCTGTTTCTGATAATAGGACTCTAAGCAGAAATTTGAACTGCTTCAAATTCAGTGGCTGCCTGTGACGGAAATATGAGTTCTGGTGATGAATCTTCCTCCCTACCTGTGAGGGTGCTAAAGAACGAGAGGAGAAGTATCTGGAAGGGCTGGCCTGACAGTTCGTTTCCGGGTCAGGGAAGTGGGTCAGCCTGGTAAGAAGCGAGACTCTGTTGTAAGACCGTATTGATTTGAAAGGTAAACGAGAGGCAGCTGCAACCGTTTACCTAGATATCATGCGGGATTACATATAGGGGCCAGGGTAACGCTGATCTTTTCCTTCATTTGGGTAGAACGTTTGGAGGAAGGAGGAGCGAGAGTGGAACTTGCAGTGTTTTTGTGATATACGTGTTGTGTTTGTTTATTAACTGTCTGTGTTTGTTTCACTGTAGACAGTTAGAGCACTACTCCGGAGCTGTCGCAAAGGGTCAGCACTGTCCGGAGCACCCCTGCACACCACCGTATCTGTGTATTCACCACGCACCCTCACGTCTGCACTCACCCAGGACTGGTGACCGTGGGTTCATTTTTGTTCTGGACTGTGCCCTGTTTTGTTATCTCCGCGCTTTACACATTGTTGTGTATCGCCGGGGATTTATTATTTTATGGTCACCAGACCTGTATTATAAATAAAAGCACCTTTTCACTGGAAACTGTTGTTTGCCTGTCACTCCTGCATCGCATCACCGCTACACCTGTTCCCCTCCACTAGCCACTTTGCCACACTGCCTCATCAACTCATCAAGCTTATTGTGGTTACCATAGCCACACCTTCAGAACTGGGCTTCCCCAGTGTGGTAAGTTGCCATGGTAACAAGCAGCTTAGCGAGGCACTCAGGGTTTGTGCATCACGCGGCAAAGCCACAGTTGTCAAGTCTGCTTATAATAATATAAGATGGTAATTTTTGAGCTGCAAGTAGCATTAGACATTTTTTCGTTTTGCATCCATTTAAACAACTGTTTTCAAAACCCCAAATTAACTGCAGATAAAATGTCACCTTATGTTCATATTTGAATCAGAACACTGGTGATAAAACAATACATTGTTTAATTACTGCTAATGCTTTGTATGCAAAGTATATTTATTTTGAATATAAGCATAACAAGTTGTATAGTGAAACAAAATCTTAAGTGTGCACTAAACACTTTAAGATTGTTTGGTGGTTCATCAAAAACCTTACTGAAACGTTCGTTTTGTTAAGTGCGTGTTTTTCCCCCCATGTGAAGTGTCACTTATAGTTATCAAATGGATTTTTGACAGAAATTAAAAGTATTTTAATCATTAACGGTTTTATGTTTTTAATAATTCGTTTTATTAAAAACATACTAGTTCTCACTGGAACTGGATCCTTGATATTTGGATACAGTTCGTCCAAAGCAGGAACCGGGTACTCCGTTTCAAAGGAACTGGTTCGCAGCAGATTCATAAGCCAGAGCAATGGTGTCCACTATCCAATGGGACAGATGTTGTTTAGACAATGCCTGGCACAACGCTATACAACCATAACACACAAACAACTGTTCAATGTGTCCGACACCCCTTGTACGGTCAATATAGCACCTCAATGCCCGCACTGGGCAGAGCATGTGCAACCGTTGCTCCTCCAGGGAGGAGGATGGAATGCCATCAACTTCACAGATTGGTTCACGTGGAATGGAGATATTACTTTAGGCAAAAATGCCATGTTTGGTCGCATGGAGACTCTAGCCCCATCTCCAGAGAAGTGAGTGCAAGAAGGGTGCACTGAAAGTACATACAGCTTGCCCACATGTTTTGCTAAAGCAATAGCCAGCAAAAATGCAGTCTTTAGAGACATGAGCTTCAGATCCACAGTGTAGAGTGGCTCAAAGGTGGCTTTTGTAAGGGCTGCTAGCACCACATCAAGACGCCACAAGAGGAGGCTAGATGTCCTAGGAGGATGCAGCCTCCTCGCACCCTTAAGAAATTGGGACAACAGGAAATGGTTCCCAGGCGATAAACCATCTATACGTTCGTGACTAGCAGATATGGCTGCTAGGTAAACCTTCAATGTGGAAGGGGACCTTAAGACATCTAATAGTTTTTAGAGAAACTGTACAATAACTTCCATGGGACAGGTAACTGGGTCCTGGCCCTGGGCCAGACACCAGTCCTGAAATAACTGCCACTTATACACGTATTGTGACCTGGTAGAGCGAGCTCTCGCGCTCTGAATAGTGGCAATAACTGCCAATGACAGCCCTTGAGCTGACAGGTGCTCCCATTCAGCGGCCAGACCCATAGCTGCATCAGCTGGAGGTTCGGGTGCCACAGATCGCCCTGAGCCTGAGAGAGGAGATCTGCCCGCAGGGAGATCTGCCTCGGCTGGCCGTGCAGTTGCACCAGGGTCGAGAAGCAGGTCATTCGGGGCCACCGAGGAGCTACCAGAAGCACTTTAGCTTTCTCTACCCTGACCCTCTCTAGGCAGGCGGGGAGCAGTGGTATTAGTGGGAAGGCACATAGGAGACAAGCCGGCCACTCGTGGGCCAGGGCGTCGACTCCTAAGGGACTGTCAAGGTCTCTCATCGAGAACCAAAGAGGTGAAGAGATCTACTACTGCTCTGCCGAACCACTCCCAGATGTGTTCTACAGTCCTGGGGTGGAGACGCCATTCGAGGCCAGGGGACCTCCTCTGGACAGCTGACAATATCTTAGTCTATGGCTGTATTATTCGATATCCCCCGTGCATTTCAGGCAGAGAGGCTCCTAGAAATATAAAACTTGCACAGTATGTCTACCTGTGGCCCATTATCACACACAAAGGGTTTGACTGATATTGGGTGTATTTGCAGTGAGAAACTGTCAGCTGTCTAATAAAATATCCCCTGTGTTTCTCACTGTCAATACCAATCTTGTGAGTGCACTGTATATAAAATAAATATATAAACAAATATCTGTAAACAACAACGTTATATGTAATACATTATGCATTTAATATCATTTACATGACTCGTGTTTATACCAGACATAACAGCACAAGCCACTGGGCAACATCATTCGTGAAAACTTTCACGATAATTTACTTTCAAGTTTTGAAATCCAAAAATTTAAAAATACGGCTACTTTGAAATCGACACAATCGTTTATAAACATGTAGGTCGCACAGTTAATGCATTAAGTATTTCAAGACTGTTTAAACTGCACATGTGAAAGTCGTTTTTAATTAAAATAAACTATAACTGATTATACACATCACAAAGAAATCATGCCACCCTGTCGAAAGTTAGTAAATGATTGCCAGTGCAGCCGACAACTGCTGAACGTGCCCATCACCTGTATTTACCACGAGCAAAAGAAAAATTAGACATGCCTGTGTGACGATCTCATTTTACTCATGCAGATTGTAAGAAATTGCGAGTAATCGCTTAAATTAAAACAAAATGTGGTCACTACTATGTTCCTTAACACAACTAAAATATAAGCCATGGACAACACTCTTGTTACTAAACTGCTGTGGACAGTGAATTTAAAAAAAAATGTTTTTCGTTCTTCTCTTGATTGGACATTTTTACTCTGACTTGTTAATGATAAGGATGACCACCACCTGGTACAAATGAATATATATATATATATATATATATATATATATATATATATATATATATATATATATATATACACACACACACCCACCCATTAATTACTATATGCTAACACAGAAGTCATCAATTTTATATGCATAACAATTTTTAAAGCTAGCCACAGCCCCCCGTTACTGCGTTTTTTTTTTTTTACCCTTTCACAACGTCGACAAATCGATGCATCTGCTTTTTTGGAGAACTATATATCGATATTGAAAAAGTAAGCATCGCCCCAGCCTTACATTTGAGTAGCTCACTGAGAAATGTGGTATTAATACTACGATACCGTTCTTTCAGCTTTGCAATACAGCAGAACTGTCTGTACAGGCTCCTCTGACTCATCAGTTTCATCAAGTCCATTACACTGCATGATCGGGGCAAGCCTGGATCATAAAAAACAAACGGACCCTAAACCCCATCCTAACTTGTGACACTGACCGACAATCACGAAACCTCATCTCCAGCTTTTGCATGAGCAAACATCCGGCTGCAGTACAGTAGTACACTATAAGTAGACATCACACAAGCATGTAGAACAAGTACATCAACAACAGTAAAATTATTTCACCAGCATGAATATGTCCAAATACCCCACTTACACATGACCAGTTCTGCATGTGATATCTATGTGTATAGTATACATTTACAAAGCTAGTACAGGTAAACCTTATTCATCACAGCTCGTTGCTTACTCACCCAATCTGTACGAACAAAGTACAACAGGATAAGCACTAAGCAATAAGGCTTAGAAATGATTGCGTCACTTCCTTAGCAACGGACTTAACAACCGTGAGCCTGTTCCTAAACAGACCAAAAGCAAGGCCTCTCCAGCATTGCAGTTCTCATTAGGGATAAATTAAATTAATAAACGCGGTGAATAGTCAATAAATTCCTGTCAGAGCATCAGTTTTTCTTTCGATGTCACCAACGGTATTTTTGTTTGGTAGTTTGCAGTGTAGGATTGTGAATAGTAGTGATCCGCATTGTTGTTTTTTAACTACTAGTACAATTTTCTGTACATTTTTCAAGACTTATTTTTCAAACATTAACCGGTATGAAATGAGACAATAAAAATGTGTAAATAGATGTACACAATATGCTGTATATGTGAAAATACACAATTATACCATCATAAAATCATACAAATCTTTCGGGAAACAATTTTACAAGTTTCTCTTTTTTTTTATTGCACTCAGAGAGAACACTACGATCGTGAATTTTCAATTTAATCAATAAATAACATTTAAATTTAATTTTAAGCGCAGGTCAATGGACACTACGGTTTAGATCAGGCTTTGTTTAGAAATCTTAAACTAAGTTTAATATATACAAGTTAATACATGCATCAAAATGTACTTATCCTATTCTAGATATATGAAGACGGTACCTTCAGTAAAGCCGTTAAACGCACACACACATATATATATATATATATATATATATATATATATATATATATATATATATATATATATATATATATATCAATTCCCAGAGATGTAGGGCACTTGTGGGTAGCTTTGCTTTGACTCTTCTGTCCAGTTCATCCCATACAAGTTCTATGGGATTGAGGTCTGGAGACTGGGCAGGCCAGGTCATTATATTGAGTTGTTCTTCACTTTCTTTCTTCGCCAGATAGTTCTTGCACAACTTTGAGGTGTGTTTCGGGTCATTATCTTGCAGAAGAATGAAGGACTGCCCAACTAGCCATAATCCTGATGGAATGACATGCCTCTGAAGTATGCTATGATAGCCATGCTGGTTGAGCTCTGTCACCAGCAAAGCAACCCCAGACCATGACACTGCCTCCTCCATGCTTGACAGTGGGAACCACACATGCAGAAATCATGCGCTCACCCTCTCTGCGTCTTACAAATACTCGGCGGTTGGACCCAAATATTTCAAATTTCGACTCATCGGTCCATAAGACCAACTTCCACTCCTCAAACAGCCAGTTTCTGTGTTTTTTGGCCCAGGCAAATCTCTTCCTCTTATTCTGCACTCTTAATAATGGTTACTTTGCAGCAATTCTTCCAGTTAGGCCAGCTTCCTGCCTGACCTTGTTTGGTCCTCACGAGTGCCAGTTTCTTCAAATCGTTTGATGGTCTTGGCCACAGCAAATACAGACACTTGCAAAGTTCTTGTGATTTGTCTTAAAGATTGACCTTCATTTCTTAAAATAATTAGAGACTGTCTTTTTTCTTTGCTTAACTGAGCATATTTTGTCATTTTCTGCTCCCTTACATTTGGGAATGACAAACTTATGCCTATGCTACCTATATTTATAGTAATCATGGACCCTCACCTGTTAATAAAAGGTTAATTAAGTAACATGCTAGTTAACTCAGAGAACATCTAACAAAGACACTTTTATACTTAGGCCAGTGTTCTAACACAGTGTTATACACATTTCAGACTTTTAACTGACTTGGGCTTCAGACTGAAATCCCCTTGCTTTGGCTGACCATTTCATTGAAATTGACAAGAATTACATTTTCATTTAAAAATTAAATTTTTGAATGCAAATCACTTATGATTATCAATTGGTTGCACCAGAGCTTATTTAGGTGTGTCATAGCAAAAGGAGTGAATACTTATGCAATCAATTATTTTCTGTTTTATATTTGTAATTCATTTAGAACAATTTGTAGATTTTATTTTTGACTTTGACATTATGGGGGGTGAATACTTTTGAGAGCCACTGTATACATTCTAATAATAATAATAGCACACAAGCCTGCATATTTTGCAATATTCTGAATTGGTTTTTATCCGCCAGCAAACAGGAACATTTACAACTTTTTCACTCTGATGGTTGCAGTTTTCATGCATCATCATGAATGCTCGTTATAATTCATAAAAAAGCAGCTACTTTAATTTTAAAGTAACTTTATACTCATTTTTGGCAGAGATCAATGGATACTGCAGGCTTGATCAGGCTTTGTTTAGAAACAAACGCTGTTATGGAAACGTGGCATACCACTTTCCTGGCTTATTCTGTAAGACTTCCTGTTCCCACGCCTGTTATCGTACTTAATGGACAGACTTAACACCCGATCAAAACAACAAGACAAACGGCTGGTCTTTTTCTTCTGATTAGAGAATGTTGGCGCATGCCATCTAATAACAGATGATGAGCGCCCTCTAACTCCATTCTACAATCTACGTGTAGATACATCCCTGTTTTCCAGTAGCCAGTATGTATTGTAATATATGTTTTTCCCCCCCCCCCCCCCCGCCCCCCCCTCCTTCAATATACTGTGTATTGATAAATTATCCACCTCTAATACCTTCAACTGATGTATTAATACCTCTCTTTGTTGTCTGAATTTATTACATTCTAATATATAATGTTGCACTGTTTCTAACCTTTGACATTCTCCATATAATTCATCTACATGTTTCCCTATTCTAAACAAATGCTGACTCAATGCTGTATGTCCAGTTCTCAATCTGTTCATTACAGTTTCTTCCGCCCTATTCAATTCCCATCTAGATATTTCACTCCCTAACCTGACCTTGATGTATATCGTAATAAAACCTTTGATTATGATTGTGTTCCCATTGATTTTGCCATAATTCCGGAATTTTTTGTTTTGTTCTGCATTTATCTATGCTTGGCACAGAGGGAGTACTTTCTCAATAACCCATTTTTTGCCATCAAATCCACTGGTTCATTACCTAGCGCCCCAGAATGGCTTGGTACTCATGCTAGTATAATATATATGTCTCTGATTACACATTCATTTAATGCTATTTAAATATCATATATACTATCTTTCCTGACTCCACTCTCTGTCTCAATAGCATTCAGTGAATCAGTAACAGGACTGCTCTGTCTGGTTTTATTTCCATCACTATGTATCACACCTAACAATGCCAGTGCTTCAGCAGTAAATATAAATAGGTGATCTGATAATCTTTCCCTTCTACAAAACTCAATTTCAGAGAAAGATATATATAGATAGATAGACACACACACACACACACAGGTTAATACTGTAGTGTGTCTGCCTTTCGTGCCAAGGGTGAGCGGTCCAAATCCAGACCACAGAGAAAATATAATAAGTAAATTTAAAAAAAAAACACACATTACAAATGGCACCCCACATTGGGTGCTACTTGTAATGCTTTTTAAAATGTATTTAATATATTTTTATTTTCTTTTACGTACACATACAATGTGGCTATTTGGCCAGTAGGGGTCACTCATTACAAGCTCTCAAAGAAACTGTAGAAAAGAGACAGAGCTTCGGTACACTAACTCAGACTTTTCAAAATCAGCCCATTCGGTAGAAAATGGACATTTGTTATTAATCCTGGCAGAAACAGCACTAGAGAATTGTATAAAACGCACAGAGCTATTAAACAAGTTAAAACTAGTATATGCTAAAAATGTGGATGGTGTAAATCCCTTTAAGAGAGGGGTGAGCAACCTAATCCAAGGACCACCATTGTGGGCTGAAAGATAGCCTCATGTCCCTTTGCTTTGCTTCCTTGCATTGTATAATTATTTGGTAATTGGGAATACAGTATGTAGGGCCACATTTTGACCCCCAGTATGCACATTCCTGCTTTAAGAGATGACAGAATGCCAAGTCATATGTTTTTAAATGAGACTTGAGTCCCAAATATAACAGGAAATCTAATGTATTAGTCCAAGTGTCTCCAACCCTGGTCCTGGAGAGCTACTGTGGCTGCTGGTTTTTGTTTCAGCCAATCTGTTAATTAACAGAACCAATTATTGCCTTAATTAGTCCAGATTAACATGTGTTACAGGTGTTTAGCCACTGCAGATGTAAAGACACCTATAAAACCTACTTGATAGGGGCTCTCCAGGACCAGGTTTGGCAACCTCTGTGTTAGCCTATTAGATAAGAGGAGGAAAGGTTATTACTTGTGTGAAGAATTTCAGTCCTTCTGGTTCTTTTTCAGCACTTTAATGACCCAGCCACACACAAAACTTGATTTGATTTTTTGAAGCGCTTTCACGTTATTTTTAATAAACAATAACAAAAATAAAACAAAAACCTAGCTCTTTTTCGAGCACTAACACACACAGGATGGAACCTTCTTTAATAACCAGACAGGTAAGCTTGTTTACCAGTTGTAAAACAAAAACACACTTTTACGCAGCACACTGAAACAAAAAGTTTTACACCACCTTTTTTTCTGTCATTACGCTGTACACACACCAGCAGCCCCAAACAGACTGGCTGCTCTATAAATACACTGCACCTGGCTCTAATTTACAATGATAGCCAGGTGCAGGGGATAATTACTAATAAAGCAATTAACAACTGTCATTACACAATAATTGAATCAGTGTTTCAGCCAGCGTTCTTCTGGGAGATGTAGTCCTCTGTCCCCCAGGACTACACGTTTTCTGCTCCTTGTCTGACACTTGCTTTAGCTGAGACCATTTTAGATCTGACGAATCGCCTAAATAAAAATCTTATGTAACAAAATGAATAGGCTTCATCTGTTTTTGTTTACTTTGTTTATTATAAAACATAATACAAATATCAACAAAACATTGCTCTGACTAATTAACATAAAAAATGAAACTCTGAACGCTGATATATATATATATATATATATATATAATATATATATATATATTATATATATATATATATATATAAAACAAGATTGTTTTATGCAGTAAACACATGATGTTGAAGAGGTATAACTTCTCCATAACCGGTCATATTCCATTAACATAATTCCGTCGATGTTTTCATGTTTTAGAAACTACTCGGTTTGTACAGTCAAAATTACACTTACCAAAAAAGTCTCTGTAGGGACATTCATAGGTCACACTCTCATCATTTTTCTTCTTCAAATGGATTCAATGCGTAACTCCAGCAATATTATAGCTTATTTATTTAACTTTCACATTTTCACAAAGTAAAAGTAGAACTACTTATTCCTGTTGAAATTATTCAAAGTAAATACAAAACTTCACCTTTAAGCGAAGGAAAAAAATAACTGTATCTTGAAACTTTAGCGGTATGCCATGTTTCCAGCAATCTTTAGTGATTCTGTCTGATTTATATCTGATTATCCATACTAAGTGGTCTGTGGACCCAAATGTTTGACTGCAGTACCCTTCCTTAGTATTTCTGAAACCCTTATTATTAACTTTTTCAAAATCATAATATACACACAAGATGGCATTCTTGTACCACAGAACCCCTGTACCATACATCCTCTGCCATGACTTTAAATTAAAATGTAGACCTATTGGTAGAAAGCAAAACTTGAGGATCACAATATGTACATCATTTTATAGAACAGAATAATGACATTTTTAATCACACTGCGTGGTCTGTAGTTATAGTTCTTCTATGGCAAGGGTTTTAGTATTTATTTTTTAAATTCTTGGACTTTAATAAAAAAATAAAGTCTGTTTGTGCCTCTTCTGCACATCTCCCATCATTCAGCTGAGCAACAGGCTGCTGTTGCTAGGACTACAGATTCTTTAATACATGTGTTTGTCCAAACTGTACCGTGTTTGTGAAGCACTCCTTCATCAATATCTATTAGTTCAGCTCTTTTTCTCTCTCAGTTTTCACTGGCTAACTGCAACCTGGATTGACGACCGGATTGTCAGCCATGGCAAACACTTCTATCTTGCTTGTGTAGCTACTGAAGAAGCAAGACGTTCATTCCAAATCAATGTAATAACAGGCACGTGTGGTGCTGACAGGTATTTCCAGCAGGATTCTGGGCTTCACCTCCATGCAAGCTGGTGTTTGCCGCCTTCTGAATATTCTTCATGTTTATCTTAACCTGCTCCTTAGTAACATTGAGACCACCTTCTAAAACAGTTTTCAAACATTTCTAAAAAGTAAAAAGAAAAGAAAAGTTAATTAAATTACCAAGCACTGAATATAACGGAGTGTTTATTGAGGCAGCAGCAAAGTGACTTTGAAACTTGTAAAGGCATTTAGCTGCTGGAAATATCAGTCAAATTGTTAGTCTGAATAGTTTCTTGCTAGTTTTATATGAGTAAAGTTTGCTTTTGCAGTGCTTCAAAACAGACATTTCAGTGTTATGAGTCTATCAACCCTTTTAACACAACACACAGTATTTTCTCTAGAAAATAAAAGTTCACAAATTGTTATTATTAGAACTGCCCCTGCCGTTAACCTGGCTTCTGTACATGATACAATACATGAATAATACAAGTTATTAGTTGCCACTTTTGTCTAATTGTTTTTCTACTACACAATACACAATATTATATATTTTTATTTCAAACCTCCTTTTAAAAAAGAGTTTGGCAAATTCTGTAAAATAGTTCCATATTGTGCAATATTTATTTCACTATAAGACATAATGATAATGCAGTGAATACAGCACTTACCCAAGACAAGAAACAAGCCACTAATGCTACCAGTATTATCACTGAGAAAACAATACAGTAAGCATCCCAGTAAGTAACTGTCTGATGAGTTGGACAACCTATAAGAAAAAGAAGACAAAAAATGTTTCATTTTAACAGTTAGGAAAATGTTTGCTTTGTGAATTAGACAATTAGAGCTTTGTATGGAAACTCAGTACTCACCAATAACCTTTAATCGGACATATCCCTTTCTGTTCTGCATTCCAAGTGGAGCTGATAGAGAGCACTTGTACTTCCCACTGTCCTCCACTGTGGCATTGTTTATTTTCAGATTGTATGAGCCATCAACTTCAACTGACCGATTGAAGCCAGTAAACATTTGGGTCAGATTGCTCTTTAGTTTCTTGTGAATAATTCTTGTCAAAGAGTCTAGGAGATCTTCACCACACTGAAAACAAAGAAGTATATTTTTATAGGTGAATAAACAATGTTTATTTTGCTGGTAGAAAGATGTGCATTTACTTGCTATCAGTAAACACCTCTCCTCTGCTCCCCTGCTTTCAGAGCCCGCTCTTTGTCCACCCTTGCCCCTCAGTGGTAGGACGACCTACCTACGGATGTCAGGACTGCTCAGTCCCTCGAACCTGCTCTTACATGTAATTATTTACTGTATTCTCTATTTTTTGCTCTTATTTGAATTTGATATTTTCCTACTGATTGTATTGTACTTTACAACTGCTCTTATCTGTAATATGATATTCTGAAATGTGCTACTTTACAATGTGATATTTTGTAATGTGATACTTTGTAATAATTGTATGTCATCCTGGATAAGGGTGCCTGTTAAGAAATTATTATTATAATAATAATAATAATAATAATAATAATAATAATAATAATAATAATAATAATAATAATAATACACACATTTTTATGATAAGCATCTGAACTGTACATTCAGTAGATGGGATTTCCACTGCTGATGGATTTTCAATTGTAATTCTCAATGTTCTGTTGAAATATTATTGAATCACAAAATAACACGGATGACCTGACTGCAGGGCAGAAACAGGTGACCCCCATAGAGAGTGTAAACCACCCTCTAACTTCCAGAAACACCACAGCTATTCCAAGTAACCTTGATGCTATGATAACAGTAATTTAACTTCAAGTCATTATCTTATTAATGAAGGTTCACTCCAACATTTAAATTAGCAGAGTCACTCTCATCCCAAATCACATTTCAAAACTGAAGATAAAACCCATCCACTCTCTCCATATTTGTAGCAAAGTCGTTGAACAACAGACACGGGAAGGTGGAGATATACTTACTTATATAAGCAAACAAAACATATGGGGCCCTATTTAGCAACGCCTGAAAACCCCTAAGGCAATCGCAAAACAGTTTTACAAACAGTTAGCGCACCAAAAACAGAATTTGCCCACATATGTGATTTAGCAACCTTGTTTTAGTGCCCACCCACCAGAAATGTTGGCTACCTGTTGCAATATACGAAGTATGTAGTTATGCAAAAAAAACAAAACAAAAAAAAAAACGCAAAATAAAAGGCTTGCAAATATTTATGGCTTTACAGTATACTGCAGACATGAGCTGTATCATGTGCAGTGCGAGATGTACCTGCAGTTTTAGTAAAGTGGTTAGGATAATTCGTCCTTCCCTCTCTCTCACGAGGTGCAACAAAATATAAAGAAGGGTTTTCTTGAGAGGTATGTGTTTCCTGGTGTCCGATTGCGCACCAACACAGAATAGGCACCATTACATAAATCGTAGAGACCTATTCTGTCAATGTGCAAGAAGTGTTTTGACTCCAGCTATGTTGCATATGTGTATGCAAACCATGACTCGTTTATCCTCGCTAATTAGCACGTGGGAGCTGCGTTTCAGCAGGATGACAGTCTGAGAGGATGGTTGATAGGGGACAATGGGTATCCACCGTAGCGGTGGCTACTGACTGCTTCTCAATCACGACCCCTGTCAAACAGAGGTATAACCGTACCGTTAAATGTGCTCCTACTGTAATTGAGCGAACATTCTGAATCCTCAAAATGCGATTCAGATGTTTGGATGTCACTGTGGGAACACTAGTGTACTCAGAGGGCTTGCAATATCATCCTGGCTTGTTTTTTTGTTTTGTTTTTTAACATAAGAAGCTCATACCTGTCAACTTTTGAAAATACAAAATCGTGAGTGCGGGGTTGTGCAATCTGCAAAACTTTGTTTTTCATTTGGTAAGTATTCACTCTCCACCTCCAGGCTGCTAAAACAAATCCTAGACTTGCTTGGGGGTCTTGGTCACATAACCGCCCTGATCAATTAACAGCCTGGCTAAATAAATACATTTTAAAAGTAGGCTATACGAGAGTAAGGGCATTGCAGCTTCCGCAATGGATACAGAAAGAAATCGTTATAGCAATCAGCCTTTTCATGCTTTCCCCTTAAGAGGCGGGCTGTGTGAGTGTGTCAGTCAGCTGCGTGTAGCAGTGCCGTTTACACCAGTGGAGAAAGCTTTTTTTGTGCAATGTGTTTATTTTTTTGTGTGTATATGTTGTTGTAGCTTTTAAATGCATTTTAATTAAACAAAGCAATCTTCATAAACACAATGCTTACCGGCCATTTATTTAAAGTAGCGAAACAATATTCAAACCGAACTGCTTATCGGCTTTTGGCAATACCAAGTACCATGACAGAGATATTAAGAAAACAAAACCAGGGAGGCAGGGACTTCTTTAAGAAAGAAGCCATCAGTTGCAGGTTACTGTACATTTACCGTTTGTTTTGTATTTATTTATTTATTTATTTTAAAGCTTTGCGTGGAGATGGCTTATAAAAAACCACACAGCAACACGGTATTTGTAGCCTAATTAATCTCGTTTACATTTGCTTACTTTTAAAGCAAAAAAAATAAAAAATAAAATCTCCCCATGTTTAAAGCAGTTTGCGTTTTGTTTTTGTTAACTAACCTATTTATGGTTGTGTAAATACTTTTTCTATAGATGTTCGCAAATCCGACTTTTTCACATATCCGCCTGTACCCCAGTCCACAGGGGGTCAGATATGCGACGATGTACTGTATTGCCTTTAAGCTCACACCCTTTTGCTAATCAGACTACTAACCATTTTTCACACTTGCAATAATGTTTTTTCTTTTTTTGTGATCCGTTCACTTCATCTGTTGTTAGTATTCTAGTTGGGATCTTATCAGAGAATTCTATAATTTTAACATAACTGTTCTTACCTTGTTATTTTCTGCTAAATAAGGCACAAAACATAATTTGCTGTTTTTTATTGGATTCGCTATACCAACCAAATTTGGTTCATCGTTATACTTCTGTTGTATACTGTATTTTGGGCCAATATTTACATACATATTTACTACCATTTAATAATTGTGGATGAACCAGAATCTCTTCCTATTTTCAAATTAGTCAAGAGTCCTGTGATCTTTCAACACCCACAGTGCTGAACAGACAGACATTTTATTCAACAACAAACAGGAACTTAACAAAACAATACCCACTCAATCCATGTAAAAATAGATTTTCTAGTTTCTGTCCTCTGAATCACCTGCTTTTCCTCTCTACAACATTTCTTACCAATACATAAGTCATTCGGTGTACCCTTGCAAATCCAAATACATGTGGACCAAGTCAACTAAATGTGATTCATATCTGACCATGTGTTTTGTTTTTCTACATGCTGTGTTGATAATTCACATACAAATCTGAGACTATTGAGACCCACAGATCTTGATTGAAAACACTGACAGAGCATGCAAGCAAAATAATCAATATCGAAATATGATGAACATTTATATAAAACATTTATGGAACAGTTTTCGTTTTTGTAAAAATGTTTACCGCAACACTGAAATACTGACACATCTGAATATAAAGGCCAGTGGCCAAGTTATCAAAAGTGCCCAACCAGTTAATGTGGAGATATCAAAAACACAAGAGAGAGAGAGAATAGCTGTATAACATCAGTACTATACATAAATGTGTATGTGTGTGTGTGTGAAGGTTATGTGTCTCGTACCTTGTACCAAAGTAAAGATCGATATGTCACCCCGAAGTCCAATCCAGCTTCACACGTGAGAACTGCATCTTCATCACAATTTACTGTAATCTCCTTTACTGAAGCATTCACAGCAGAGTAAACACAAGCGTAGACTGTAAAAAACAAACAAAAAAAAAACCCCAGAAACTATGAATATAAATACCGTATATTACAAAGACTGACATTTAATTATTCAATTTACAACCATGCGAATTCTAAAAATTCTGCTTACCATATACAAAAACCAGAAACACTGAAAGAACCATCTTTGGCAAAAGTCTGAGACTCTCTGCTCTGCAGGAACCAATGACACTGCTTTAGGAACACTGTTGCTGCTTTTATTGAGTGAAACTGAAAGGTGAGTGTCGCGTCATTGTGCGTAGCCAGGAAACCCCGGCCAGATGGATGACTGCCGCAGTTGTTGATGCATAGTTCACCCTCCTTACTCTCTGTTGTTGCTTTGGATAAAAGCGTGTGCTTAATGACTAATCCTTTAATTTATGAACCATCATTCAAATGAAAGGAGTAGAATCGGCTACCAATAGGTTTCTTAAACAAAATATACATTTACCGTTTCTATTTAAAGGTAAGCAACGTATTTTATAATCATGTTGAATGAAAAGCGAGGGCTGTTGTAATTCAGCGGTAAAAGTGGACGTCTGGAGATGGGGGAGAGTCTTCCTTGTTTTTTTTTCTGTCTTTCAAATATAGTCCCTGTGATATGGCGCGTGGAATTGCAATTCATTTTTAATTTCGAGAGAATAGGCATATAGTTTTTAAATGTTTGGGATGATTTGATGGTGGTCTGATACTTATGCCCTGAATTAACATTTCAGCTCGCTTTGACAGCTCTCCTTATATGTGCGCAACACACATACACACACACCCACACCCCTACCTTATGCAGGACCTTAGGTTTTTTTTTCTGTTTACCTGTTTCTTTCTTTACAATGACACCACAGTAATGTGGTCGTATTTTCACATGGTTTAAACATAAACCCACAATAGAACTGTGATTTTAATGGGTCAACACGGTATCGTCCCCCCACCCACACACACACTCACACACACACACACACACACACCAACCAGCGGAATTACCATGCGCAGAAAAAAACCACTAGTTCCTTTTGGGGATTTACCTACTACTTTTTTTTTTATGTTTCGTCTCACGCGTAATGGAAATTCCAAACAAGCAGATACCAAACGTACAAATGACCATTTGTTCTTATAAGTTTACTACCATAAGGACGTACTTTTAAAATATTAAATCGTGACTCACGAGAATAGTATAAAGTTACAAAGCCTTATGAAGCTCAGAAAACATATCTGAATAACATATTCATAAAATTATATAAGGAATAAACTACATCATAGCATTCATAATAAACTTGTAATCGTATCGACGGCTTCTGATGACAAGATAAATGACTCGAGAGCAATGGTCGAGTCGTTTATCCATCACCAGAAGCGGGAGATACGATTATTTTTTTTATTGCACACTTTGGTGTACTTTATTTGTTACAATTAGTTTTGACGCCTCACTGACAGGATACTTTTCGCCAGTATGTTGTCGAGTTGCTGTTGGTCTTCGTGTTTATTAAACTGAGTGTGTGCTGTGGTGAAGTCAGTTAAGATGCCCATGCGACCGGTACACAATAAACCTTATAATCCTACAGCTGTACACAATAAACCTTATAATCCTACAGCTGTACACAATAAACCTTATAATTCTACAGCTGTACACAATAAACCTTATAATCCTACAGCTGTACACAATAAACCTTATAATCCTACAGCTGTACACAATAAAACTAAATTATATGATAATGATTGTTTTTTGTGTATGACTCCTCCCATCTGTATGATGCATATGACCTGCCCCCCACCCCCCGGAGAAGAGCATGTGATACTGCTTATGCTGACACTGGTTTATGGATAAATACATCAGTCTCAAGTATTACTTGGAGAGAGTCAGGATGCTTTATATTGGAATAGCAAAGCGATCAACGTGTTAGAAATAGGCTATATAATAGCGCATGCAGGCCTTTTGTTAATTATATTGCACCTGGAACGTTGGAATTGCAAATATATATATATATTCTTAATGCCATGTCTAGCAAACCATAAGCACTCAACAATGATATAAGTGCACATTGTTGCATACACTTACCGTTAAACCTTGTTTTTGTTTTCTGATGAGATTCTGTTTAGCTGACACCACCTTAAAAAAATTGATGGTCACACCAACAACATTTACCGTTGCTTATACCAGAGGTGACCAGGATTTGAACTGCCGCGTTCCTGACACTCTACACACACTGCTCCGCTCTGTCCGCCCCGCCCTCCACACAGGAAAACAACAGCGCTCAAACCTGATTCGCTAAAAGAGCCAGCATCGCAAAACAAATCCGCACCTTTCCAGCAAATCTGATACAGTCTCCCCAGGCGACTTTATTCTAGAATAAAGTGGAATAGTTTAACGCCCCCTCACCACAGAGTCTCCATTATCTCTGATCATGTTTAATTGCATTTTGAGCTATTATGCTGAACTTAAAAAAAAAATGTATGCAAGGAAAATACATCTATTTTTTTTTCATTAATCAAGCTTAACTATTCGATATAGCATATCATTTGCGTGGTTAAAAAAATGAAAATAATGAGATATAAGAACTACCTGAATGAATTAAGAACATTCTCGTTCCTTGTGTACTAATCATGGTCTTTAAACAGTCATTCGTTGCAGAGATCAAGCTGATTAAATAATAAAGAGATTCTGCAGTGACTGTTTCTACACTGTCAATATCTACACCTACTCCAGACACTCTTTTCCGCTTTTTAAAAATGTGCAAATTACCATATAACCTCTTTAAAAAATTAAAATCTTCAACATCTATTCTTCAAGTTTAAGGATAATGATAAGGTTCATATAAGCAAATAATCTACAAGTCTTGCCACTTGTGTTTCATGTGATAGAGGACATTTTATAAAGGGGGTGAAGAGACTGTTGCACAATAGATTCACTGGTCATTATGGGTGCAGACTTATTTCATGACAACGACTCCCTTACCAAGGGAGTCTAATACCCCTTGTCCACTAGCACATCTCATCTATGAGGGCTCGGCTCGGTACTGTACGGGTATAGGTGGTTCTCCATTGGCTATTTGTCGAGCCGAGTGAGAACCACACCATGAAACTCTGGCCTTTTGAATCCGGGTCAGGGGTGGGGTTAAGGATTTTCGTCATTATGTTGCATCAGTCAGTACACTCCAGAAAGAAAAACAATGAACATGGCTTGCAGGGAGTGTGATGAGAGAAAAGTACAGCCTTGGGATGTTGAGGAAGTGCAGGCTCTAATTTCTCTGTGGGCAGATAGAAGTGTTCAGGAAGTTCTGGAGTAAGTCATCAGAAATGAGAAAGTTTATGCCCGGATTTCTGACGATTTGAAGCAAATGGACATAAACTGTGTGTACGGTACACTAAACTCACACTCAAAAACACAGAATTCTACCATATTTCTCATTCTTTACCTTTATTATATTAATATAAAGAGAAAAAAAGTGAAAAATAAAACAATTCTACTCTTACAAAAAATATAGTGAAACAAAATACTGTACACCTGTATCATTACAACTACTGATCTCATTGTGTTCACGCAGCTTCTTTTTTTTAAAGCACCCAAACAACACAAAAAAACAACTAGAAAAACAACAACTATCTTTAAACGGGACATCTTTGGCAAATCGTATTTTTAAAACTTTTTTTCCTCTTCAGCAGAACTAATTGAACTTTAGTAATTGGTATAATCAGTAAAATGTGTGGATTATAAGACATAACTAAATATACACTGAGTGTACAAAATATTAGGAACACCTGCTGTTTCCATGAAATAGACTGACGAGGTGAATCCAGGTGAATGTTATTATCCCTTATTGATGTAACCAGTTAAATCCACTTCAATCAGTGTAGATGAAGGGGAGACAGGTTAAAGAAGGATTTTAAAGCTTTGACACAACTGAGACATGAACTGTGTATGTGTGCCATTCAGAGGGTAAATGGGCAAGACAAAAGATTTAAGTGCCTTTCAATGGGGAATGGTAGTAGCCGGTTTGAGTGTGTCAAGAGCTGCAACACTGCTGGATATTTCACGCTTAACAGTTTCCCGTGTGTATCAAGAATGGTCCACCACCCAAAGGACATCCAGCCAATGGCATGCCAGTGGTCAAAAACGGCTCATTGATGAAAGAGGCCAAAGGAGGCTGACACGAATTGTGCAGAGCAACAGACGGGCTACAGTTAGTCAACTGACAGTCCAGTACAATATTGGTGCTGAAAGACCCATAAAAGAATGCACAGCTCGTTGTACCTTGACACAAATGGGGTATGGCAGCCAACGACCTAACAGAGTTCCACTTCTTTCAGCAAAACACAAGAAATTGCGGTTTCAGTAGGCTAAGGAACGAAAACACTGGACACTGGAGGATTGGAAAAACATTGCCTGGTCTGATGAATCCCTGTTCCTGCTGTTTCACACTGAAGGGAGGACTATGGTATGGAGAAAACCACATGAGTACATGCATCCATCATGCTGTATGTCAACATTGCAGGTTGGTGGTGGTGTGATGGTGTGGAGTGTGTTTTCATGGTACACATTGGTCCAGGAATTGTCCAGGAATGGTTCCACGGACATGACAGTGAATTCAGCTTACTGCAGTGGCCTGCCCAGTCACCAGATCTCAATCCAATTGAGCATCTGTGGGATGAGATGGAACAAGCTATTCGGAATAGGGATCCACTACCAGCCAACTTGACACAACTGTGGGAAGCATTGGAGTCAACATGGGCCAGCATCCCTGTGGAACGCTTTCGACTCCTTGTAGAGTCCATGACCCGACTAATTGAGGCTGTTCTGAGGGTAAAAGGGGGTGCAACTCAATATTAGGAAGGTGTTCCTAATGTTTTGTACACTCAGTGTATTTACAAAATATAGCGATACAAGACACATCTGTACCATGGGTCTATTAATTTTTGAACACCATTTGTTTGTGCATCTTCTGGTAAACTGAGTTAATTAATAGCAGCAATTAAAAACAACTGTCTTTAGTTGCGGGTGATGTCAGTAGCACAGCTCGGCTCTGCAGTAGCAAAACCCAGCAACCCAGGCTCCCCTGAACCGAACCGAAGCTTGGTATGGCCCCAGCATGGCTTGCTTGTACAGTGCAAAAGAGACAAGAGATGCCATGGCTGTTACTAGGGAGTGATGTCGCCAGCGGGCATTCAACCAGCCCCTCTACACACACACTGTCAGGAATACCACACTGTGTAAACAGAAAGGGTAGACTTCCCCCGCAATATTTCGCAGACCTCGTCGGCAGTCTCTATGGACCCGCAGAGTTCCGTGGATCCCAGTTTGAGAACCACTGGCGTATACAACCAAATTGGGCGCAGTGCAGAGCCCTGTTACATAATCATACTGTGGGGGTTTCTGCATTAAATCTTGTTGGGAAAGGGCCAGCAGGATTAAGCATTGTAACAAGCCAATCTTCACTTTGCACTGTGCAGCCAGTACAGACCACCATGTGTACCGTATATTAGAACACAGGAATGCTTAATGTCAGTTTGAAAACCGAAAGGTGTTTTGTGAAGCTACAACGGGGCATAAAACAAAAATCAGTTGGGCAGTATGTAAAGGAAAATGAGGATTTGGCTGAAGAAACCATAATAAAAGGAAAAGACAAAAATCATATGCAAGTCCTGCAGAATTGTAACTCCTATTGGTATGAATACAAAATTCAGTGGACTTCGATAAATAATAATAATAAAAAACGTAAAAAACGCCCCTTTTAGTTCAATGGTTGTTACTGACCAGCTGAGCTGATGACATGTGATTGAGTAGGGTAGAGATTTAGTATTCAAAATTAACAGTTCAAAAGCAAAACTGTTTCATTTTCTGTGATTTTCCTTACTTTAAAAATCTTTAGCCTATGCCACATTTGGTCAGAAGCAAAGCATACAAAGAATACAAAGCCCAGCAACCTGTTGAACAATTAATGTCATGATTTTTCAATAAAGAACCTGTCGAATCTGTTACTGTAAAGGTGAGTGATTTATTACAATATGCAATCCAGAATTCTGCTAGACATAGCATTTCTCTAACCAGGTGACATAAAAGTATTTGTCTGAAAAATGTTTTTGCTGTCTGAAAAAAAGTGCTACTGACAATTTAGAGCAATCTAGCCCTATATGTAACACAGACAATGATTTAAATTAATAATAATAATAATAATAATAATAATAATAATAATAATAATAATAATAATAATAATACATGCTTTTGTGCACATCTATTACCTTAGCACCAAAAAATCTAGTGCATTTATTGCATAGCAAACGTTGCATTAATATGCATTACATAAAAAAAAAAGATAAGTTAACAATAAAAATAAGACCATGATGGAAAATCCAGGTAAACTCCCGAGGCAAGGTCTAGGTTCACACTGCAAATGGGGCTAAATGAAGCCACGGCTTCTCAGTTTACAGACTCGATTTGACAGTAAAAAGAGAGGAAATTTTGCTTCCAAATAGCTTTTAAAACACTCAATATGGCCGTGCATTGCCATTGATTGTAAAAGTGAGGGAAGCACAGCTTTTCTTGTTTTGAAATCAACACAGTATTGAATGGATTTATTTAATACATAAGCAATAAGGCATGACAGGGTGTGGGATATACTCTAATATCCACATGCCCCGGGTGCGTTATAAGTCATGAGGTGAAACCGAGTGGCTTTAACCGACCGGGGCGTGTGGATATTAGAGTATATCCCACACCCTGAAGTGCCTTATTGTGCTTAGAAAATTGATCAACTAACATTACAAAAAAAAACCCAAAAACATAAAAACATGTTTTAATTAACAAAAAAGTATTTTTTTTTTTTTATTGCATATCCTTCCAAATAAATTCCAATATGTCTGCTGTTTTTGTTTTTAAATTCTAGTGGTATGGATATCTGCCAGTGTTTGCCCCTTTTTGAAAAAAAGTGCCGACCCATGGTGATATGCTGTAATATCAACACCCCCATGTGACCTATTTTGACCAATCAGGATAGAGTATTTAAAATACCCATTTTATAACTGCCTATAAACTTTTCTTAAAGGCAATTACAAGTATGAGCATGAGTGGCAGCACACAAATGTTATTATTTCACCTTGTGTGTGTTCATGCATTACAATAACCAATTTGTTTACAAAGCCTTTAGAAATTATTGTTAATGCTTTACTGAACCAACTGTTTCCTGAGGAAAGATGAGTCAGACTGGTTTTACTTCCAGTTTCTATTTTCAGCACAGAATTTTATTGGGTTTTGCAAGCTGACTTCACACTGACTAATTAGTTATTATTGTTTTGGCTTTCATTTTAAAGCAGTAGTTGGGAAAACCCAATAAATTCTGGACAGTTAAGTGATTCTGGGTCATTTTATTTTAAAAATAATTAAAGACAAAATACAAAGAACTAAAATAACTAAAGCAAGCACAGATGATGAATTGTTAATTTCTGATAAAAAGTTGAGCATTAAAACTAATAATTAAGGATATTTTGTCACCGAAATTGTGAAAATCGTGAATTTGAACAAAAGTCAGTGAAATCTTGGAAATGAATGTAAAACACCTTTGGTCAGGCACTGCCCTTATTTCCTTTAAAAATGCAGTATGTCATGCATTGAAAATACAAATCAGCGAGTGTCGGTAAATTGTTTGGTTGTGTAGCACATTTACATGTAGCTATCTAGATCAGCAAATGAGATTTGTATTTTGTAGCATGTAAATGAACATAATCTGTTACTGTAAACTCTCGGTTGTGATCTTCACATAGTGTACGTACAGCGCTTGTTAATTTATTTATTTTAAACAAAAAAGTGGGCTTGCATCGTTAAAAATATGATTAATACTTACATTTTATTTCTTGAAACTGTTTTTCATACAATGTAGTGTACCCAAGTAGTCTGTTGAATATAAATACTCACCGTCTCTAAAACGAAACATTGCTAAACAAAATACTTCAGACTAGCGCTGAACATCTTTTTTTTTTTTTTTTTATTTCCTGCAAACTGTAGCTAAAATGAGATGTTTATCTGTTTTGTATTCTTTTATTCTGTTCTTTGTGATGCTCTGCTTCTTGGACACGGTGCCTGCCTGTGTGATTTGACTTTTTAACTGTGTTTTTTTTTTTTTTTTTTGTTTGTTTGTTTTTTTTGATAATTTATTAATTGAACTTTAATTACACAAAAAACGTTCTGCTGTGCATTAAGCTATGTTTATGCACGGTTTAAAACCCTCAGCAGCCAATGAGCGTGCAGCATCCGAACGCTCAGTTTTCTAAAAACAATTATTTGACATGGTGATTTTGTGTGTGTATGTACATATAAGCGATCTCGGGTAAACGCAGGCTGGCGCATCACATGGTACAAGGCATTCCACACGAACCGGGACCTCTCGCACTAAAGCATAGCGCCGGTCCCGCTGTATGCTTTGCAAGGAGCATCTATCGGGCTTATGTCTTTTCTTCAGATTGTGATTGCATTACCTACTAGCCCTGCTGCTGCCTTCTCCCGTGCACGCTACAATATGTACATGTACATTTACGCCGGAACTAGGAACTCCATTTTTTTAGATAGCCATGTGTTTCGCTGTACGGACAGTATTCAAAAGCAGAAGAAAAAGTAGTACGTTGGTGTGAACGGGCCATTTAAACTTGCCTGCAGTCAAAAGCAAGTCTTTATGTTATTCGTTGTGGTGTGTATTTAAAAGCTCTTGTGTATGTTGATGTAGCTAAACCGACATTATTTGATGGCCTTTGTGAATTCTTGTTTTTTTCCTCTGCCAAAATTGTATCCTTACTAATAATGTATGCAATATGATTAGGTTAATGCCACCAAAGCCTCCTTGTAACTACCTGAACATTTATTAATAATAATTTGCATCAACATTAATTTATTGTGAACAGTGGGAAGTCTCTAATATAAATAAGAATTGGAAATATCTAATTCATGTTTACTTAAAATTTATTCAGTGTAAATTAAAGACTTTTAAGTTGTTAATATTAATTCCCAATGAATAACCTACAGTTGCAAAAAAAAAAAAAAAAAAAAAAAAAAAGTTCTGTACATTTGCTGAGAGATGTATATTACAACGTGTAACAAATTATTTTATTTTTTTTTGTTCCTGGGTAGTAAGTGTTATTTCCTAATTGCTTATGCCTCAAAAGTATAGAAAATGGCTATTATTCCCCCAAAACTTTGCTTTTGTGACCAGGACAGTGATATTTCAAAATATCACTATTGTAAATACAGTATAATCGTAAATCTCGAAAAACTACTCACTTCTAATCTTTTGTAGTCATTTTTGTATTACTTTAATATAAATGCATTAATTTAGATTCATATGTTGTTTTTTTCTGACTTTATGTGAACGAAAAGACACATATTTGCCCGTTTTCCCATTGGAAATAGTGATATTTTGAAATATCACTGTCCTGGTCACAAAAGTAAAGTTTGTGGGGAATAATAACCATTTTCTATACTTGTGAGGCATAAGCAATTAGGAAATAACACTTACTAGCCAGGAACAAAAATTGTGTTACATAGTGTTATCAATGCAGTTTGTGACCTATTGCCAAATCTTTGTCAGGTTTCATATCATTTAGAAACACAGTGTGTGTATTCAACCAGAAAACTTCAGGACTGCTCAAAGAGTGTTTTTAGGTTAGGTTTCCAAATACATTTAAAAAAAGTAATTAACACAACCATTTTTAGTTTTTTTTTTCTGTATAAATGCATTTTTAATGAACACAGCTATTAACACATATATGAGTTAAAAATAAAATATATCTGAAATGAAGTAGGTGTTTCAAGGGAGTGTTGGTACAGTTCTTGGTGACAACTGTATAATATATCATTGTAAATGTTCTTCTAGTATATGGATACTAACTTAGTGATTAACTGGTAATAAAATACATTGATTTTGGTCAAGTAAATTATCGATTTGTTTGTCTGTGCAAGATGACAGTCTCAACCCTAACCGCAATATGTTTTTTTTTTACTGGAGTTTACTAAAATGTACTAAATGCCAAGTTTATTGTGTTTATGGAGAACGAAAGCTCTTGGCAAAACTAAAAAATGCAACACCTGCATTTAACATATAGGAAGCAAAATATATAGATTGGCAGCTATAAAGAAATTAATTCATAACTAGTGTTATAGAATTCTGTAAATGGTTGTAAAATATCTATATATCAAATCATACGTTATTTCATAACTTATTTTACCCAAATTCCTTAAATCCCCTTCAGGCCCCAGAACCAGAAATCTTGTAGTCATACACAGGCCTATTTTAATGCTCTAAACCATGGCAGATCTTAACACCAAATACTCAAATTCATTAGCATTTTTTTTGACAAACCTAATTTCACTGTATTTTTACTATAAACAATAATGTTACATTAAAGAGCAACAGTATTTTGAATCTTCCACCATTTAAATAGACCCTATGCTGTTTCATCTGGGAATCCTGGGGATATAGCACCTACATCTTCCAAAATGCACAGTATGAACAAACTTATTCTGTGTGTTCACTGCTTTAAAGTTAGCATTAGCACCATTAAATCATATAGTTTATAAGTGTAGGAAGCAAAAACCTGACACGTACTTAAGATTCTGTACAGAATTATTTACATTTCTCATTTTTATTTTAATCTCATCCACAGAAATAAAAAAAAAAAAAAAAAAAAAAAATCAAAGTAGACTGGAACCATTCGGAATGAGTTAGCAAAGCCTGAACATTTTAATTTTTTTTTTTTTTTTATGAAATCAGGGTGGGGAGGTGGGCTGGTTCTTCTGTTTTTTTCTATGGTAATAATGCAGTCTCACAATCTTTGCGGTTCTAGATATTCACATCATTTTAAACAAATTCAGAAAATGATGCTTTAAAAAGTTGCTTCTGTGAGAGCTTTCGTTTTGACTCCATTTAAAGTAAATGTAAAGATTGTACTTAAAACAACCGCAGATGTATGTGGAAAAACTCACACAATGTCACTGTCGATAAATTCAGTTTTCTTTTTTTAAATTACTGGTCCTTTCACAAGCTCGTGCTCTGAACGAAGTGCAGGAGCGTGGATACTACAGTCCCGAGCTTCACAATGTCCAGGAACGCCAGCAGATCCAGGCAGTCCTGGTCGACCTGTAGGACCAGAATGGCCAGGAGGTCCTTCCAACCCTGGAATACCATTTTTGGGAATGCCCGCAAAGCCGGGAAGTCCTGTAAAGAAATATTTGATCATTGGTTACTATCTTTAATACATTAACTAATAAACTGCATACATTTTGCAGTTAAAAATATGGCTTGTTGCTAATATTGCCCAAAACATGAACACATAAATAGAAAACGTAAGGTGTCCTAGCACATCAGTACACACCTTTTGTTATACTTGTTCACTCATTATAAATACAACATGTCAACCAATTACTAAACGCTAATGACAAGATTCCAATACCTCGTTATCTTCTGTACATACAGTTCAGCTTCAGTTTACTGCCGTTTTGATCAAGATGGCATCTCTTATACAAAAATAATAGTCAATACCGCCTAATCGGGATGCTGATAATCAGGATTTCTGCTTAAATGGGATACAACTCTGGGAGACGGTTCTTCCCAATGCTATTTTTGTCATTTAATTGGGATGCCACTTCGTTTAATTGGGATACAGTATTTTCAAATGATGAACAGAGATTGCTTTTCAGAGCAAGACAGGTTCATGTAGCACAGTGCAACGAGTACGTGAGTACGTGATTACGATGTGCCTTGGGTAAATTGCGTAAACCAGGAGTCTCCTTTGGTTTCTCAGGCTGCTGTTGCAAAGAAAGTTGGCGTGTCAACATCGCAGGTGCCTCGCCTTGTGATAAGATGTGATTTCATTCTTTTTTCAAAAAAATAATTGACTCGTATTTTAAAGTATGTATTTAACATTTAATCATAATGTGATGTGATTTTGTTCTTTTTCTTTTCATTAAGAAACAGAAAGTGTGACTAAGGTCGTCTCAAATGCCTCTCGTTTAATTGGGACATCCACTTATTCGGGATAATTCTACTTCTCCTGAGGCACCCCGATAAAGCGATGCTGACTGTACAATACAATAAGAGACTCTCTTAAATCAACATATCAACTTCTATTATAAGTCTGTTTTCAATAACACAATCAACATAAAGGGCAGTGGGTAGGAGGGCGGGTATTTAAATAACTCAAAAAAACAGTAAGGGAAATTTTGTAAAGAAACCAATGACTGAAAAAGAACCACAACATTTTTGTTAACTTAAAATGTACAGAAGACTTATTCACTAAACTTTTTTTTTTCAGTTTATTAAGAAACTCCTGAGAAAACCATAACATCTGTTTTTTTTCATATGGAGCTGTCTTTCAGTTCAATTATATATCTCCTCCATGCCTCATTGGTAGATATAAACAGGAAACTTACGAACTTCAACGTTTAAGGAGTGTGTTCTATTATATGAACAACACCTTTTCACTCCGAAGAAGAATCTTTAAAACGGCTCATTTTAATGCAGCCTGTTAGTTGTGATATCTGGAAGTTCACCAGAAAGAGGAGTTGCTAGAATGAAATCTCAAAGCACTATTACAGCCTACCTCTGGGACCCTGGTGTCCATCATGTCCTGGAAGTCCTGTTCCTCTGTCTCCTTTTTCACCTTTTTCACCTTTCCTGCCTAGAGAGAGAGAGAGAGAGAGAGAGAGAGAGAGAGAGAGAGAGGTTGGTTAAGGTCAATATCAGGGAACCAAAAACTAACTATCTCATAAAGACACCTTACCTTGTTCTCCAGGAGCTCCTTTCATTCCCTCCACTCCAACCGGTCCCCTTTTCCCTTGAGTTCCTTTTTTCCCAGCCAGACCACCTTTGCCCTGTCAAATAGTTATAGTTATATTGTGAAAACTAGATCCAGTAGTATTTAGTTTTTCCTACAGAATACATGGATACGCTGCAGCCATGCTGATCCATGTCCATGTTCACACACCAGAAGACACCAGGCTACATGAAAAATTATATGCATCCTCAATTACTAAGTTTCAGTACACTTCATTACAAGAATAGGGACTCTGGAGTTAATGTCTCTTCAAATTGTAGCAGCAAAGTATAGCAGCCTGGTTTATAAAATGCTTTTTCTGCAAATGACTTGTACACTTGTGAAATATTAAAATCCACACTTCCTTGCCATCTCAGTCAGTATACTATATTTGCTCAAAATAGTGCCTGGGTGCTTACCTGGGCAGTTATTTGGATAAGAGCATCTATTTGAGAATTGGCGCTAATTGGCCACTGTGATGCAGCACCACCTGGGTTATATACGCACCCTTGTTCGGACAAGTCAGTTATTCATATACAATATTAGTAAACCTTTATTGCAGATGTTGAGTGATGACATTGTTTTATACTGAAGTAGGCATAGAGCACCATGGTGTAAAAAAAAAGCACTGGAGTTAAAATGCATAATGCCCAACAGCTATTTTAAAGGCTATCGCAGCATTACAAGAGAGTCATTTCCCTTGCAGTAGTATTGTTTTATTAACACATTGTTATTGATATTTCTGTCATTCATCAAGTTAAAAAATGGAGGTTTACACTTAAATAAGGAATGCGCATAACACATGTAATCAGCTTTAAATTTAGATTTTTTTTTTCTCTCTCTAAATAGCTTGTAACACAACAGCGCAAACTACCTTTCCCTGTGCAGTGGGGCAGTGTCCCTCCTTTGTGACTTGCCACACTGCCACACTGCCACAAATGCCTCCACACACACAAACCTGAGAAGAATGTACGCGTGACCAGAAGGCTATCATTGTGGAAGACAGCAAAGGAAAGAAGGCACCTTAAAGGTGCATGTACTGTCAAGTTATTATACATATTGTGACAGAAAAAAATGCCCAAGCATTTGAAAGAAACCGAAAATAATAATTTAATACACTGTAAAAATCAACCCCCCCCCCAAAAGATTTACATAAAACTGAAATAGTTAAAAATGAGCACCAAAAAATGAAGTTAATAAAAACCAAAAAACAGAAGCCCTAATTATACTTGGTTGCGTGTAGATATATTTTATATAACTGCATTGTAGGAATCTAGTTAAACTCGCTGTTTTGTAAGTAAAGCGCTGTATGATGTGTATTTATGCAGTATAACAAATATGTCCCTTTGAAATGTATTGTAACGGCGGGTCCCGTGGTGGGCTGACTGCTTGTTAACAACACAGAAGGGCGCACCCTGCGGGTTGGGGCGTGGTCCACTCGCTGGAGTGAACGGGAGAACTCAGCCTGTACTTTTCCATCCAGCGAGGTTTACAATGATGAACAGCATCCCCTAACGCCCATAGTGGAGATTGTAACTGTACGGAGAACATCATGTGGAAAATCTGCTCACTCAAAAAATACTCCACACTGACAAGTGCAAGACTGGTGCATGACCTTCTTAAGCTGGCCCCACACAATCTTGCATTACCCTTTGGTAGCAACCACTGAAGGAATCACATTGATGCCGTATAAACCCTGTTGCATCCCAGGAAGAACGTCTGTAAAACAAGTGTTACATACTGGTTTCCCTGGTAGACCAGGCAATCCTCGACCTCCTGGCGGTCCGATGAGAACCCTGTTGTTGATTGGGCAGCCACGGGCGCACTTGGATCGGATGGAAACTGCATGTTGTGATATCTGTGCTGTTACCACGCCACGGCACAATTCATAGATCTGTGCATCAGACAGAGCTGGGCCCTGTTAAGAAAAAAAACGGAAACAAACCCCTTTATACCCATACTATATATATATTGATCTATATAATATATATATATATGGTATATATAATATATATATATATATATATATATATATATATATATATGCATACGTTGTTTTAATTGTTTGGTTTCTTTTAGAGACAGTAGTGTACCGCAATTCAAGCCTGCCTCCATCCACCAAAAAGTTGTATTTCAGTGACTAAATATATATGTCACAGTGTATATGAAATGCATTTGGCTCTTTTAGTCAGTTTAGCTCAATTAGTAAATTAGTAAATTATCTATAAATAAAGCTCACATTTAAATTAGGTCTACTAAAAACAGTAACTAAAACCTCAAAAGCTTCCAACTTCAGCATCTAACGTTATATAATTCATTTTTTAACAATGATTTGTTTTTTTTTGCCTATGCCTGGCAAAAATCTGATGGCCGGTGCTGGTGGCCATGTCGTTTAGGTAGATGAAATATTGTATCATACCGGTGGCCCTTGGACTCCTTTGGCTCCTGCAGCTCCCAGGTCTCCAGAGTCTCCTGAGGGACCAGATTCACCCCTCGTGCCAGGGATACCAGGGGGGCCTTTTCTTCCTAATGGACCATCCGGACCTGAAGAGCCACGCTCACCACGCTAGGGACACACAACAGTAGATACTGTAGGTATCAGACACAGCTGCATGATGAAACAAACTGAATTGCAGTCAACATTTGAAAAACACACTATTTTGCTCTCTCAAGGCTGCCATAGGTTTGCTGGATTTCATCTTTTGTATCTGGAGCTTAATGGGTAGTCAGAACACGAAAGGTAGAACAAATTTGGGTACAGGGCACCTAGTGGGTATACAGTATATACAAAAGATAACCTGGAAGCATTCCTTACACGTGTAAACATTTATGATGGTAATATGTTTACTTATGTAATTGTTTAAGTGTGTTTTTCACAGCTTGTGGCTTTGTTGTTTTTTTTTGTTTTTTTTTCTGGTCACTTCGACACAAGCATGTTGTAGGTCAAACATTAAGTGACAAACATACATACAGACCTGCCCTTTGTCTCCTTGGAAACCTGTGCTACCCTATAGTAAAAGAGAAAGGACAACAGTTAACATCTCAGCACCATTCATAGTGAAATATTTTAAATGATCTTGTAATATAAAATACCTTGTCCCCTTCAACTCCTTTGATACCTGTGCTTCCTTGTTGACCCTGGGAAAACAAGGTATGAATTAATTTAATTTATTTTTGAAAAAAACGTATGTATTGTAAACAATAAACACATAAGCTCATACAGCTCAAAACAATGCATTTGATGTAAAGAACATTTAAGTTAAATGCTTTTGATTGAATAGTGCAAAAACAACAAAGAGCAGCTACTAGTATTTAAAAAACTTATTTCGCTGTATATTCTTTTTCTGGCCATTCAGATAGTTCATTCATCTATTTTTATTAGAACTTTTATTCTAAACTGATTAAATAGTGCATCTGAAATTACATTAAAAAGTGCTTCTATGTCCAGTCATATATATTTACAGGCATCTTTAAGATAAGGCATGGTGCAATGTTTAAATGGGTAGGATGGCACAGTGCATAGTGGCAATGCTTCATAAATATATTCAAATTTAGGACAACGATACCTTTTCACCATCTGGACCTGTCTCCCCTTGAGAGCCCTGAGAAAAGGAGTATAAGAATCAGGAGGAAATTAATACAAACCAAAGTAGTCAATTGAGAACACACTTGCATCAAGATGGAGCATCACTTACAGGCTGACCCTTTAATCCTTGAGGCCCAGACTTCCCAGGTTTACCTGGATCACCTGTGTTTCCTCTTGCTCCCTGCATTAAAAAAATAACAGTGAAACAGATTACAAACCATGCTGCAGCATGACTGAGGGAGACATCACATTTACAGTTTATAGGAATGTCACATTTTTTAATATACACACACACACACACACACACACACACACACACACACACACACACACTTGCATGAATCCCTGTATTATAAAGTGGCATGCCTATGTTGTTCACAGAGTCGACCAGCACCAAATACATTTGCTGATGCAAATAAGGCCCAGACACATTTTTATCACTATTAACAACAGGTCAGTAGCAAATTAAAACAACTAGTATTAATCACAATGCAAAACCGCTTAAGCAGAGTATGAAAAGAAAACTATATGACATAATAGTATGAACTATAATTAATTGTTATCTAATCTCTACAATGGGCATTTCAATCATAACACAGAAGCAGAGCAGGTGGGAAAAATGCTTATATTTAATTTCAACATTCAGTAACAGTTGCTCAAAGGAAAAATCCCAGCCCTTTATACTACATTCTCTTTCTGTCTCCTATGTACTATGAATTGTTGCAAATATAATAAACTTTTCATACATACACAATATTTTTATCCACATGTCATATTTATCTAATGGAAGATACAAATCTTGATAGCTTGTGGATTGTATGTAACTGAATGATTGTCAGAAATACGATTATAACTGTTAATGTGATTATCTATAAGAATTTTTAAAGCAGTAAATAAATCTACACAATACATTATCAATATTATTGCAATTATATGTTATTGTTCCACATGGCGAAAGTATTGCAACTATTTTGTATAAGAGTAAGTAGAATATTTAGAGATCAAGGTGAGTTCAATAACTTTAATGCATTCATGCATCACAGACGAAATTCTTTGCTTGCAATACTGGTAAACATGAGAGTGTTGACTGGATAATGCAAGGGATTTAGTGTAAGTGATAAAAAAAATTGCAAACTCTTTTCAGATATTCGCTTAGTATAAAGGGGAAGTTCAATTTTGTAATTTATTAGGAGTGACTTGTTTTATGACAAACATTTTAAAAAGTTCCACTGTGGTTTGTGTGGGAAGATGGGTGGGAGGCTAAGAACTGGAGTGAGTCTGTCTGACACATCCTCAACCTTTGGCTTCCAGCAATACAGTCCCCTAGAGGACAATATATCAAGCTGAGGGGGCAGGTTTCCCACAAAACCCTAATTATCCAGTCCAGATTTATTCACTTACCTAAAACAAAAACTGTAAATAACAAAACTAAGTTGAGAATACATAGTCTATCTCACTGCAGTAAGGATAGTATGTCTAAAAATAGGAACAAGAGACAGCTTGTGCAGCTAGGAAAAACTACATTGAATTTATAGGGTAATCTCCTTATCAGAAATCGATATTCCCCCAGTAACACTATTATGCTGTCCAGACTTATGTTAAAAAAAAAAAAAATAACACCGCGATACGTATCAAACAGCAAACAAAACACAACTGTTCATCACTATTATAACTCTGTAGTATTTGTGTAGCGAATTATTTAAAAAAAAAAACCAAAACAAACAAACAAAAAAAAACATTGACGTGGCTGTCTCTGTCTTTTTTAAAATCACCTTTTTTTCATGTTACATGGTGTTCTGTGAGGTACTCAAAGCTTCAAGACCACTTTTTTTATACAGATATAAAAACATAATATTGTACATTTTTAAAACATAATTAAAAAGTGATTTAAAAAATGTCATTATCTATGTCAAAACAAACAAACAAAAGCTTTTAAAAGTATTTAAATGCAATATACTTGCTCTTATATGTTTTCCAGAAGCACATGTTTACAGTACATAAATACCAAAAAGCGTAAAAATTAATGGATTTGCTTTGAGGTCATGTGTATTCTTAATCATATTCATACATTTTGTGTTTTCTTTTTCATTAAACAAAATTATTTCTTAATTATTTTTTATTTGGAATACATCCAAACAAACAACAACAAAAAAGTGGTATTCAATTTTACTCAGCTTTGTAGAAAAACTTTATTCAGAACATGGGGCTTTGTTTTTCACTGTGCTGTAACAAGGCATGACTTAACTTAGTAAAGTCAAAAAAATTATGCTATAGTCACACTTTATGTAAACACACATGCACATATCACCTAAACTGAGATATATAACTTAAATGAAGGATAATTTCCAACAATAAGGAGGAGAAAGATTTAAATGTCCTGACATGGCCTTGCTTTAGCCTTATTTTGAATCAAACTGAGAACGATATGGTCCTAAGGAGGCCCTGGCTACAGCACTAATGTAGTGGTGGATAAACATTACAAAATGGCCTTCACTGACAAAGCAGTGGCATTACAATTGCAAAGCAATGGTTCAGTTCTAAGCACAGTGAAAAAATAGTACCACACTGAGCATTTGTTCATGTTTCTATACACCTATTATATTGTTTGATTTGAAATAGTACTCACCTGCAATTAATGTGAGTGCCATTTTAACCCATAGAACGTAAATGCCAAAATGTTTGACTTAATTACTTTTTTTTTTTTAATTCTCAAAAAAAAAATGAAAACATTATATGAACATTTTGTCTGTTTTTCTAAGACTTGTAATGCTTTAGGTGTTCAGTGGCTACCACTTATCATGCTGAGTGTGGTTTCTTCTGCAATGTGACCTGAGACCCTGCATGTGTAAACATGTGTCTACTGTGTGAATGTGAATGTGTTTGTGTGTTTAGTTTTGTTAATAAAGTTGTGTGTTTTATAATTTAAGTTTGGCATGGATGGGGTTAAAATCCCATCCCTGCCAAAATCCATGTCCAGAATGTGGCCAGGTCCTAATTGATTCATTGATGGTTTGATTCATGATTCAAGTGCCAGTTCATTTGCTCTGGGGGAGAGTTAGTTTGGGAAAGGACTGGGTGCAGCAGGTTGTACATCTTTGTTAGTTCACTGAGACACACTTAGCTTGTTGATTTATTTTGTTAACTTTGTTTTGTAAAATAAAAGTACGTATAGAAAGCGCTGAACTGCAATCTCCTATCTCCTGTGTTTGCTATTCCTGCCACTAGCCCTACCACTATCATACCACAAAGGCAGTCACAGAACACTTACAAAAGGACACAAGTGTCTTACCTGGGCACCCTGCCTTCCTTGTGGGCCTCTTGGTCCTGGATCCCCTCTTTCACCCTGAAACAACGAAGCACAAACTCAACTATTTACCTTTTTTCTTTACATAGCAATGCAGAAGTTCGAAAACATGAAAACACAAGAGCATCCATGATAAACACTTAATTATGTGTTGAGAACTATGGGCCCTACTGACACTGTCACAACAGAGATATAGCAGAGATACCCATATGCTTGCAACCATTCCAGTGATCATAAGATTTGGTTACAACATTCTTTACCACATATTATGGAGATTATCAGAACCTCGGAATATATGGAGCAACATGTCCCATATAACGCAACGGTAGGATGCGTCCTATAACCTGGACATTGCCGGTTCGAGTCCAGGCTATTCCATTGCCGACCGTGGACAGGAGTTCCCAGGGGGTGGTGCACAAATGGCCAAGCACCGCCCAGGGGGAGGGATTTCACTGTATTTAATGTATTATGCATTGTTCCTCACTATCTTGTAAATCGCTTTGTGATGGTGGTCCACTACGAAAGGCGCTATATGAAACAGTGATATTGACATCACTTACATTTTTACATGTACAGTACCTTCAGTCAATGTAGGCCATGATGATTTACTTTTTCAAGAAACTGATAGCTCTAGATTTGTATTTAAAGCTGTGGTTAATATACTTGTACGCTACTTCTTTTACTATGACATCTTTAACTTAACTTTACATGTCCAATAAATCCTGCATCAAAAACATAATTATGTAATTTGGGGACTGGATTACTGGAACAAGGCCACTTTCTATCATCTTTGGGTTTGTGGCCAGCAAGATCTAACCATAGTAAGAAAATAAAATTTAAAAAGTCATGCAGGTTAATCAGCACTGCTCTACATGTACAGGTACAGTGGTTTGTTAACTGACTGGGATTCATAGCGTGCTACAAATACAACCTTTGTGAATATGTACAGTATCCAGCAACAAGTTATTTTATTCATATTATCACAAAAGAAAATACTGATTTTTATACTTGTGTTTTTCTTGAACATATACCTTCGTCAGTGCAAAGTAGTTATTTCAGATTAGGTTAATTAGTAGACTGGTGGATGAACTTTCTGTTGCTGACTTTAAAAAATACATATTGTACAAATAATGTAGACATTCGAACAGATGTTTAAGAGTTTAGTATTTGTACTTGTATGTTATTGTATTATTAATTCATAATGGGTCATGTTAATAAATTAAACTACATACTAACAGACTATCGATAGTTCTCACTTTCACTGGTATGGCAAGTTCTTTTGCTGTGAGACCTCTCATCAAAGGCTCTGAAAATATGCTAAGACCTTCATTTTGCATTAAAATGTCAATTGTATCATACATAAGGCATTGTCACACTGTTTTTTGTGGCGCTGCTTATAAGTGACTGTGCATTTTTGTGTTTAAAATACTTTCTGTTCACCAAAAAGTGGATGTATATTGTTTTAACTTTTGCTGTTCATCATGTGGCAAAAACATTCTATATATGCCAGTATGAATTAATCTGTTTTTATTACCTTTTGTCCAAATGGTCCCGGTTCACCTCCTACTCCAGGAACTCCTATAGGACCCTAAGAAAACACACATTACAGCTGCAGCTTTTTTATATTTACATTTTCCACCAAAATTCATTCATCAATTTTGATTGCCTCATTTAGTTTTAGCAGCAGCTTACATCGTCCCCTGGCTCGCCATCACTGCCGGGAATTCCTCCCAAGCCGGAACCTCCCTTAATAAATTAGGACAGAAAGAAAAAAGAATTAACACACAGATGTTGTATTTCTAACTTGTACTGACCTCCCCAGTTAGGTTAGTATTGCAAACTGATAATGTTTCCCAGAATACACCTCTCACCTTGTGGCATTTAACTAAAGGTTAACTGTTGCTCGTTTACATGGTAACACATATTACTAGTTACCAAATATATTATTATGTGATATGTGCCCTATTACCAACAATCATCTCTCAGCTGAAGTAAAGTGCTGGGAGATGATTGTATATCCAAGTGCTACTTAGAGTGGTAGAGCCAATGTACTTGTGTGTGGGCATATACCCCCAAGGGTGGACAAGTGATGCCCTGAGGAGCTGACTGATTCCTTTATAGACTATGGAATGGACACTGGATATGAGACCCCTCCCCACCTTCACAAACAATTACTGAATGCAATTAGCAATAGTTTTAATTAATAGTTTTTTATGCACATTATATATACCTTTATGCCAGGATCTCCACTCTCTCCCATAATTCCAGGATAACCCTATAAAAGATTAAGAACAAATTAACAACAACAATTTAACGATTGCTTACTGAAACAAAATGTTGATTTGATTGATTCCAGGTGGGGTGTCTATCATGTGTAAATAACGATGAATGGTTTTTTACCATAAAAAAACCTGTGTTACATTCCATAAGAAAATTTTTTTTTTTTTCTTCACACATACCATATAACCCTGCTCCCCAGTGTCGCCTGAAAATCCAGGTGCACCAATTTGACCCTGAAAAAAGGTGACAAGGAGAGCATTTTAGAGAAGTAAGAACATTTTAAAAATAGTAATTTGCTGAAGAATTTTTTAAAATCAAAATCAACATACCTTTTCTCCCATGGGCCCAGCAGATCCCTCCTCACCGGTCTTTCCTATAGACCCCTGTTGAGAGCAATCATTCCTTTTAATCTCATATGTGACAACTTTTTCACTAAATGTTGCTTCATCCTTTTTATCAAGGGCAACAACAATGGTATGCTACACCAATAGTAACAATCAGGGGTTAATTTGTAAGCAAAAAGGTACCAGATTTTATAATTAAGGAAGAGGCATGGCATTTGTGTTTACAGACCTAATGTCCTGACCTTGATTTACAGTAGCTTCAATATATGCTTCAAGTTATCATCTGCTTTATTATTGGTGTCGATAGCTGAATACCCACCTTTGCATAGCTATGTTTTAACACAATCTTCAGGTTTTGGACAATGCCAGTAGCAGGCCGATTCATCTTTTTGTGTTTTGTCATTTGGGGTGTAAAAAAAAATGACTAATGTTCTTACTTACAGATGTCACATCCGAAAATAAATCCTTACAGTACACTTTTCTCATGCAATTCATGGAACAGGAAAGTGAGTTATTTTTTGCAATAACATTTTTTTTTTTTTTCAGATGGTTCATCATTTGAAAACTGTATAATTCTCGCCTGTCAGACAAAAATGTATCTGGGATCCGGTGCTATCCGTCACAAATTAACCCTTGGTAACATTTTAATTGAGTTTTCATACTTACCTTATCATAATGAATCAATCCACAGTACATTAGTCCATATCCCCACTAATGTGCTACCAAACCAGGACTACTGTCCAATATTTATTTAATTCCATTGCTGGTATACTGTGGTCAACTAACAGTTCTACCCAGGCTACTGCTGTAGTGCATTGCTGTTATCCAGCCTACTTTCTCTCAGTTTGTAGGACACAAAACCAACAATTCTAGTAATTTACCTATTCTGCAAAAGTATTAGTAAGGAATTATAGTGTAACTATAGTAGTATAGTTAATAGTTTAACGTATTACTGTAGTGTAAACACTGATACAACACCCCTGATACAAAAAAATAAATGAAATCGATGTATCTCCAGTAAACCCCAGAAAAACACTGGAAGTGGTTACTCAATTCACGTTGACTTCACCCCTTTCCCAGTGAAGTCAGTTGCAATGCAATGTCCCTCCTTCCTGACTTGTATCTCGCATTGGCAGCAAATCCCTACATCTCTGTTTGAGACTACATAAACAGGGCAGATTGTACACTCTTGCAAAATTTAAATTGAGATTACAATTAGAAATGGAGGATTGTTTCTACTACAAATTGTGGCGAAATTAAAAAAAAAAAATGCTGAGACACACAAAAACCCCAAAAGAATGTGTCCATAACCATATGGATTGTGTTGTGAAAGACAGCAAAGGAAAGAAGGTACTAAGTTACTGTACCTAATGTGCCAGGAAAAACCACCCAAGAATTTTGGAAAGTAACCGAAAACAATAATCTCATGCAGTAAATAAAAAGCGAAAGGCACGAAGAAACAACAACAAAAAAACGATTTTAGGGTATCTACATAAAACTCAAAAATAGCGAAAAAATAAACACAGAAAAATGCAATAAATAGACACTGAAAAACAGAGACCCTGTTTATACCTTTTCTCCTTTCTCTCCCCCAGGTCCTGTCTCTCCTGGTTGACCGACTTCCCCCTGCAAAAAGACACAGCAGTCAAACAGACATCCACCAAATGTGTTGGTGAACTTTTTATATTACACTCATTATAATACTACATACAATCGCTCCTTTTGATCCTACTTCACCCATAGGCCCCATCAGTCCGATGTCACCCTGCAGTATAAAGATAAGAAATTATTTTAAACATGCAAATAACATTTCAAAAAGCTTCAGTTGCCTTGTGAAGTAATTATAACTCCTAATATCTGTTTACTTACCCAGTAATTGCTCCAATGGAGAAATTTGAAAAGTCATATTCAAATGTACAGGTACAGTACTAACTAACACATGTTTTAGTCATTCTGAATCCCTATTGATATTGATCGAAAACAGGACCATCCCATCTCTACTGGGTTGCCTGGAGGTGATGGAATAAATCTGTATTCTACTTTTGATCAATTCTGACTTGATTTTGATTTTGGAAGGAAGCAATTATACAAATCTTGTGCCCCCTACCTCACCAGGATTTAATTTGAATTTGTGTATAAAATAAATGACTAGGGCTACTACAAAATGAGTTACTGATATTCTATGACTCATATCGGTTCTGTTCTAGTTTTGTTTTCAGATACAGTAGAACCAGAAGCAAGACTGTGAGGCCATGAAAGCAAATATTCCTTCAAACTATTCCAAAAAACCCAGACGGTGTTAATAGCATTGTCAACATACCTTTGAGCCAGAACCACCCATCTCACCTGGGTCGCCAGGAGGTCCTGGAATGCCCTGCAAAAAAACACCAAAAAAACAATAAAAAAAATCCCAATACGTTTAAGTATGTAAATTACATGCTAAAGACAACCCAAGCAAAAAAAAAAAAAAAAAAAATGTAAATAAGAACTACTCACCATGAATCCAGAAAATCCTGAAGGACCATCAGAACCCTTAGGACCAGAATCACCCTGAAAAGAAAAGAAAGCATTCATATTCATACCGTCTTCAGATTTTTTAGTTAGTTTTTTTTTGTCTGTCTGTAACTTTGACTTGATATGAATTACATTGGCTTCAAATTGTTCAAGTAACATTGTCGGGAGGGGCAAAGCATGTTCAATGGAATCAACTTTTGATTTTTGAAGAAGGCACCAGTGCAAACAGTTTCCATAGTGGAAATTTATTGAACATTTTTTTTGTGCCACAGTGTATTTTGAAAATTAACACAAACCCGACTCACTTGCAATTCCTTAACTCTGTGTAACATATCGTTGTTGTATTTTGTTACATAAATACACATTTCCTTGCATACTTTGAATATAGCAGGTGATGCTGCGCATATGTTCACAAAATAAAACCAGTGAGTCAAAACCAGTGGGTGAATCAGTTTCTCATTCTTTCTGGTTGACTCCTCACACACACAGTTTAAGTACTGTAAAAATGTTTTATTTTAGAATTCTATATGGCATGTATCATGCTAATTGTAGAGCACTCTATGGCCTTGAGACTACAAAACATCATTCAAATGAACTGGCCACCTGTGTAGTGATGCCAGGACTGGGGTTTGATTTTCTAAATTGGAGCTAAAATATTGAGAATAATTTTCAGGCATCCTTATTGCTAATTACACTATAACCTTACCACAGGACCAGGGTCCCCTCGTCTTCCTGGTGCACCCTTGGAACCCTTGTACCCCTAAAAAGAAGGTGAACGTATCTGAGTAACATAAAAAGTAATTTAATGGGCAAATATTTCAATTACTCTGTCCTGTCAAACTTGCTTATATATGGTACAGGTGTTTAAATCATAACATGGTCAACATAGTGACGCCAAAATTATTCAAACAGCATGTTAAATTTCAATATCCATAGTTCTAAAAATGTCAGCTCCTCTTTATCTAATGTCTTAAATACTTGCCTTCAGCTGGATTAAATATTTATTTCTGTACTACCCTCATTTAGTTGTTTGAAATCTGCTTTGAAACACAATCTGGCTTTATCTTAGTTCTTTTAATAAGAGCTGATAAGCAAATCTATCCAAATGAACATTTTTGGTTATCTCTATTTTTTTTTAAATCTTACCTCTCTGCCTTGTTCACCAGGAAAACCCAGCTGGCCTTGTTCACCACGGCTACCCTGCAAGGAAAAATCGAGTTCCATTTTTGGGTCTATTCAGTTGATCTAAACAGTGGTATATCTGCATAGCATCCCTGTTTATATATTATATGAACAAAATAGGACTTTGCAAAGCAAATTTCTAACAGTACATGTGAGGCTCTTCAGTGTGTTTATCTCTACAGTTATCTATAGTAGTTATAGAGCTTCTAACCTCATCTCAAATTATTGGCTAGGGGCAGAATCCTTAATGTCAGTGCATCACATAACATTGCCCATTCCACAGACAGTCATTTTGAATTTGGCCCTTCTATAGGAGGAACACTGAAACCATGTGGGCCTTTTTTTGGTCCTACAGAAGTGTTAATGTTGAACTATGATTGGATACCAGTGTTAGAAACATCTTATTCAATCAACAACAGTCCCTTTACCTGCACAAGTAGCATTCATTTGCATTAATGAATGCCTTGGGAGTCACATGCAGAATGTAACATCTCATTTTACAACTGGACTCAGCAACGTAGGCACAAGAGCTAGCCAGATAACTGTGATGCTGAAACAAACTCAGCTGGCTACACGGCAAATCTAATAAGCTCCAAATGAATTAGTGCACATGTACAGCTTTACTTAAAAATTGTTAGCATAGCTTATTAAAGCAAATAGAAAATTGGACTTACTTTTGGACCAGCAAAACCAGCAAAGCCAGGCTCACCTGGCATACAGTCACATTCTGTTGGGCCAGGACTTAGTCCCAGCAAAGCACACTGTGAGGAATACAAAAAAACAACACAGATTATGATTACTAGAACCAATAAAATGAGCAACAAAATGAAAAAAAAAAAAAACATGGACTGTGTGTATTAATAAGAATAAACAAATGCATAACTTACCCGTTCATCTTTCTGTAAAAAAAAAAAAAAAAAAAAAAAAAAAAAAGTCATCATTTCTATCCCATAAAGTGCAGTACAGTACTTTGTTTGATGCAAGTTTACTATCTGGCACATTTATTGCACCGCACTCACAGTTCCTGGGATGTCACAGCAGGGCTCATCTCCTGCTTTGTTTGGGTTGCTGTAAATCTGCAGTTGCTGAACATCAACCTGTGGGATAGAAAGTCATCTTGATTGATTTTGCTGTCAAAACTACAAAAGCCTTATGTTCAAAATCTTTAGAAAATAAGGTTGACCATATGCTGCTTGGCACTCTTATTTGTTTTTTTTTTCTTTCTGGTTGTTAGGATCCTTCTGGCCTTAAACCCATGTGGAGTTACAAGAAAAACAAGACTTGGTGAAAAATTCAAAATAGAAGACAAATCTGGGAACATTCCTTTTAATATTATGAAGTGTATGGATTAAAATTAACCCAACAGGTTCCTAAAAGTGAACAGGTGATTTTGAATTTTACAGGTTACTGCTACTTGTTTGATATCATAATAGAAAAGAAGATATAGTTCTATTTCTCGGCATTATCATAACTCATCTGTAGTCTCAAATATGTATCCCTGTTGAGCCCTGTGTTCATTGAACCCACATTCAGAATAATTACATCTCCACTAGCAACAAGGCATAGAAATCTCTGCTCAAAAGAGGAAATCACAGGTGGCACAGATTTCTCCCACACCCATGTAAGTTGCCTGTTCTGAGCCCTGGCACTCATTGAACCTGCACTGTGTGTGGTTTCATAACCATTCTACTTCCTGACCACCATTCAAACAACCTGCTCATCAAGAACTGTTTCAGAGTTTGGTCAGATAAAAGGCATCTGAGTACTTTACAGAAAACAATAGATCATCAACATGCTCATCACCTCAGTCAATCAGATTTCACATTTGGCTCTGATAGGTTCTAAATCACAGATAAAGAAAAGTACAGTGCCGTGTACTCTGCACTTGTCAAACATGCCAGCAGCCTACATCTGACACCAGAATGTTTACATAAGTGTTTTGCCCTCAGGGTGTCATCACGCATAAATCAATATAATAACATTGAAAAACAAGGATGGTAGCTACGGTACTCACAGGAAGGGTTGCAGCATCCCTACTTCTTGTGGCTAAAGATGTCAGGCCATCAGTTCTGATGGATCCCTGCTGACTAAATGGGGCGCTGCCGACCTGCTGGCAATCCACGTAGAGAGTGAGCTGGCTCTTCTGAGCACTGAGTGAGAGCTTGTGCCACTCTCCGTCGAAGAGACGGCCTACGTTTTCAAAAGTGGTGACCTTCTCCTCCCCAGCAGCGGCCGCGTTGAAGACATCGACAGCGTCGATCTCCCCGTAGAGCCGCAGGTGGAACTGGTCTCCGCCTTGCCGGTCCTTCACATCCACCAGGTTCCACACCTCCTGTGGAGTGTCCTCCAGCATCCGAAATGTGGAAACCACTGAGAACTCCTGTGGGAACCCATGCGGCTGAACCAGTCTGCGCAAAGGGAGAAAAGCAACACACGTTCCAGGTGCTATCTGGGAGCTAGTGGGGCACAAGACCTGCTTTTTTATAGCGTGTGTATTCAGGCACTCATCAACACGCTCATTTTCACTATGCATAATCAATGCCAGTTCTGTACTAGTCTTCATAGTGGAGACACATAATATTGACGTATGTAGGGTGGACAATGGGACAGGGATCAAGAGTCAAAAATGTCAGATATTTGCACATGACCATCACCTGCACCTTGGGGGATACCTATTTTGCATTATAAATGTATATATTGGGGCATTATTTAAGTGTTTGGGGATTTACAGTATTTGGGGATTTATAACTCTTTAAATGTAATCAGATTACTTATTTGAATTACTTATTTCTACTTATAACACTGTTCCATGCAAATTGAGAAACTATCTCATTCTTCAGTTTGGACATTCTCAATTGGATACACGTTGTATTTGCAATGTCACCAGCGACATGATAAAATGTATTTGTCTTTATTGTAACATTTAGCCTAAATGGCATTGTTACTTGTTTATGACTAAACCACAGTGTCTCACTTCACAGACAAGACTAAAAGAGATTTTGATTACCATGTAAAATATTGCACTCAGAATGCCATACCTTGTTTCCCGTCTAACTTGCACTTTTGGTCCAAGACGATAAGCACTTATGTCCTGCTGGGTTCCTGGCACAATATTCACTCCCACGGCACTGGGTACCCTCATCTCCGCAAGAACATCCATCCCTGTAAGGAGGAGGAGTCCAATGAAGGTCTCGTTTTTGGTCAGGTTCAACATTTTCAGAATCTGACCTGCCCTCTTTGAAGTTGCTTCAGTGCTCTGGACTAGTCATGTAAACTGTTTAATTGAGTCAAAAACTATAACTCCCATCATCACGTTAACAACATACATACTGTAAGTTGTTGAAGTTTACATGCAACCTGCAACCCAATGTGTCCCACCCCCTGCATTAGGTGTTTAGATTATCTGATGATGCCTCTTTTTGTCACAATTGCTTTCATATTACACCGGGAACGGGCAACTTCAAGTTTAACAGATATAATGAACTACGTGTGGTTAACTGCTTTAGGATCTGGATTGAGATTTCATTTGTTCAAATAAAAAATTACGAACATGGTTGGCACAAAGATATGGTCAGGAAGGGCCAGAGTTGTCAATTCTTGACTTACACCATCAGTCACCAATAATTCCCAGATGCAATATATTATATTGCATAATATAATATATTCCCAGATGCGAAATAGAGCGATAGGTAACATTCATGAAATTACTTCATTAGTTAAAACCCTTCTACTACCTACTGTATCTCAAAGGTTTCACTTTTGCTCATTCCTAACATATAGCCGATGGAGCCAACAGTTGAAGATTACATCCAAGTGCCGCACTGATTTAGTTAAATGCAGCTATAGTGACACATGATTAAATCTCAACCACAGAGCTACTTAAAATGATTGTAATAATAATCGTAAAGACTTTTTGATTGTGCGATGTTTGTAATCTGTCTGGCTGATTTCAAGCTGAAGAGAGTTATCAAAATGGAATCTGAAATAATATACAATTTAATAAAATATGTTAAAAAATTTTAATAATAGATGGGCTTCAGTGAGTTACAGGAAAATAATTCCATCTAGGGTTTCTGTGACGTCATAAATTACGAGACCGAAGGTCGAGTTTATAAACTGTCACAGAAACCAGAGATGGAATTGTTTTCCTGTAACTCACTGAAGAGGCCCATCTATTTTTTTTTTTTTATAATACATGGATACCCTTGTGATGCTAATATTAAAGAAGATGAGGTTCAGCAGTACAGTTGGGTTTTTTTAAATGTAGTGCTTCAGTGCTGTGCAGACGTTCTATGTCGTTATCCATTACAGTGCTTCAGCTTTGTTTGGGTGATTGCCTTTACCTTGTTTTAATTACTCGTTCCTCTCCAGTTTCTCTGAGATGCGAATGTACCAGCTTTATATATATATATTTTTTTTTTAACGTATTCTCATTTTGTTGATCATTAATGAACATTTCTGTACTGTGTCGGTGTTTTGTTTGAATTGAAAGTGGTGGTCTTGAGGAGTCGAATGGGTCAAAGTTCCAGTATATTTTCCTCTAGAGGAATTGTCCCATTTTGACGTCACTACTGTGCTATGTCTTTTTTTTCAAATGGCTCAGGATGCAAATATAGCCTCCATCCATATATTATATATGTGTGTGTGTCCCTTGCTGTTTTATGCTGTTTGCAGTCAATTCAGGCTGTCTTCAACTCATGTTTTAATATCATCTTTGAGCTCTGCAAGCCCAGCTACTCTCTATATTCTATACAGAGTATGGGGGCCGGAAGAGATGAAAAGTAATATTATCACATGAATGTCATGAGGGAAGGTGTTGCCAGGTAAAAGCAGATTTAGAGACACATGATAACTCAGTGATGGAAGAGAGCGACAGAGGGGGATTACAGTGTATTTGTTTACTGTATGATGATGACAGCAACATTCTGGGAAAACCCCAAACTGATCATTACAAATCATAATAAAAAACACCCAAAACATTATCTGAATAAACAATACATTTGTTTTGTAAATACAGAAAAAAACCCACTAAAAAACTATGTTAAAATGCTGAAAACATCTTTGCTACGACCTGGTGCCATATCACATTTTATAAACTAATGTAAGCAATGTTCTCAGTTGGTCATGTGGTCAGTGCAAGTGATGTTGAGTCTTTCAAAACATCACTATTTGATTTTTTTTTTTTTACAAATCCTAAAATAACATTAATTTATTGTATAATTATTTAAAGGTATCTACACTTTTTAGAATGGGCTAAATAGTTAAGATTCTTGCATTGCACATTTTGTACACACAACAAATAAAACCATTACTGACAGCCATGGGATTTACATAATGCATACAGTACATGAAACACAATGGAAAACAAAGAAAAAGCTGTCTATACATGAGCATGTTGTTTACATAGTTTGAAAATGTTAACAGTAGACATTAAAAAAGCATACTCATAAACATTATATCAGCATTTAGTCTGTCTGACTTAAGCCCTAACATAGTATATAGTCAAATTCTACTACATTAAACCTTAACTTCTGTACTGTCAGTACAATTGACTGTCAAAATGGTAAGAAAATCAATATTAAATAAAAATTTTATAGTGAATCCCCATTTGGCATTAATCATCTATTGTTAGGGGTAATTCGAGGATTACCACTGTGATTGATGCAATCGTGGGTGATTCCAAAGTGCTATAAAATTCTAGAAGAAATCCAACTGTTGGGTGTAGGTTAATCAAATCAAGTCCTTGGTCTGCAGAGTACCAAGGTACACGTGTAAGAAAGAATATTCCAAAAACAGCACATCTAACAGTGCCCCCTGCTGTTCATCGTTTACCAAGTACAGTTAATCTGGCCAATTTATTAAGAACAAATAACTTCCCTACTAAGTGACAGAAAAATTTTAAACAAATACCTTCATCATCATAGATTTCAGGGGCAGGGAGGTAGTCATCATACAGATCAGGGGTGGCTGTTGGGTAGCGGTACGGCACTCTAGTAGTCATGGTGGTGACCTCTTTAGCAGCAACATAGGACTCTGTGGTTGTGGTGTAAGGGTACTCCTCTTCAGTGAATATTGTAACCAGTGGAGTAGTTTGGGGATAGGGGTAGCCAGAAGCTGTGTGCTCTTCGTAACCAGGTGTGGGCTCCACAGGGTACTCATCTGAAAGAGTTTGGTACGCGGTAAATCATCAGGGTTAGTATGAGGGACAGGAAAACAGACAGTGCCTTTCTATAAAATGTCTTTACTAAGTTTCATAACAGTAGTTCTCTAGATATGTGTAAATGTGTCATATGATTGTATGTACTGGTGCCTTTACTAACCCTGTTGTCACGGACTGACATTCAATTCATATAGCCATCAACTAGTTGCTGGAATTGTACGTTTTTTGCAAGGTTATGTAACAAAACTATATACGTGGTGTATATACACACTGTTGTTAGGATGTAATTGACCCCATGAAACACATGTAGAGAATGGTTACCAATAAGAAGTTAGTTCTTTTATGCATAAGTATACTGTAATCATGTTAAACATTTGATATGAGAAGTGTTTCTTTCAAAATAGTGAATCTGAGATCTGCCTAGAAATAGACAATTCACATCAAGTATGAATCAACAAGCATGGTTGTTGTTCGATTTACTACCTGGAAGGGGGTATCCTGATGGCTGTCCATTTAAATCTTCTACTGCTGATCCTTCATAGACATGGGAATCGTAATCTCCTTTATCAATGAGACAGATAATTAAGCATAAATGTCACATATCATGATGAAACACAATCAAATGAATTGGTTGGGAAGACATTAAAAATAAAATATGTTGCACACATCAGTCTCTTGCATTATAAACGAATGAGGAAAGTTCCACTCACCTGAATGGTATCCAGAAAAATCCTGTCCATAGGACTGAAGACACTGCAGAGCAACAAGGACCCAAGCAATCAGCCATGGCCTGACTCCTCGCCTTGATGCAGACAAAACCTACAATTTACAATTATTACAAACAGTGTCAGCTCAGCAGTTGGCAACTGTTCTGTTACAATAGAGTAGCATACCCCTAATATCAACCAAGTGTCATACAACCATAGCATGTTTCCAAACAGCACAAGCAACATGCATACAATCCTATGTTATGGATCCTCACATTCACAACATCTTCTACCATATTCTGCACTTGTGTGTTTTTACTATCGTTTTCACACTGACACTGTAGAGTTGTGTTGAGTTTGAACAAGCAAGACTCACATCCTGTTTTGTTCACACTTACCTTAATGTTTCTCTGAGTTCGACTGACTAGTGGACTAGCTAATCCATCTCGTGGGGTAGTTTCCAGTCTGCATTAATTACTACTTTTTAGAATATTTTTACCCTGCATTAGCATGTGTAAACAAACTAAACCACATTTAAAAATAATGTTTTTATTATTATTATTATTATTATTATTATTATTATTATTATTATTATTATTATTCATGTGTTATGCCCATATAGATGTGCTTTACACAGAACTGCACTGCAGAGTCAACTCCAGCTTTAGTGTGTCTACGCTGGAGAAAAACTGAACTGCATCAAATCTGGGATTAGTTTTTAGTGTGAACAGAACAGGGAGCAAAACCGCATTAACTACTCCTGGATCTGACTGCTAGATTCAACTCCTAGATTCATTTTGCTCAAGTGTGAAAAAAAAGTATAATATTCCTTGGTTTCACAGACAACAAATAGCACTAATCTTGGTCCACCTTACCTTAACCTAATTATGGGCCTACTTAACCAGCCATAAATCAGATGGAGGTGTAATCACCAACCGATTTCTTAATTCAGACAAAACAGGGGCTATGCTTTTGGACAGTCAGAATCAAATAAAAAGCATTGACTTACAGGAGCTAGAGTTCAGCAGTTTTTCATCAAATCTAAAACTGGAAAAGAGGAATTTTGGGGTAACGTCTCATCCAAATGAAATTACTAGTTTTTGTTTTATCATTTGAGGAATATAGTCAAAATTAGACACATTCTCTCAGTACTTGACTCTGAAAAGCTAATGCATGCCTTTGTTTCATCCAGAATAGATTATTCTAGTGCTCTGTTTACTGGTATTCATAAACGTGTGGTGTCTCGTTTGCGGCTAGGTCAAAACACTGCTGCCAGAATTCTAACTAAAACCAAAAAAAAAAATAGTATATTACCCCTGTCTTGGCTTCTTTGCACTGACTTCCTGTGCATTTTAGAATTGATTAGAAGATTTAGCTTTTAACTTAAAAAGCCCTAAATTGATTAGCACCAAGTTATTTACAGGAATTGTTCCTTGCAACACAAGTTGTACTCTAAGATTGCAGGATGTGGAGATGTTGGTTGTTCCGAGCGTGAATAAAGATGGTGCAGGAGGGAGGGCCTTCTCTTGTAAGGCCCCAATATTGTGGAATGCTCTACCATCTTCAGTCAAAAAAGCAGGGATAATATTGTAAAATATCGTAAAGTGCCTTGAGATCCTTGTGATGAAAGGTGCTATATAAATGTAAATAAATAAAAAAATAATGGAATATAGGCCAGGTAATAATCACCACTAATGGATGCATTGAGAACATCTGACTCAAAAGCAAGAAGCAAAATTGTGTGTAACCCAATCCTTCCAATGCAACTGAAATCAAGGCTAGTTAATCAATTAATAAATGCCACATTGATCAATGATAGACCAATTAATTACTTAATATTCACTGAATACATATTTGCTGAATTGTTAAAAGTAAACCTTTTGCTCTCCGGGGCTTCCTGAATCTCTTCAGAGGGTAATCACAAGTGATTTTCTGGTTGATTGGTTAATCAAGTATGATCAAAACAGTATTCCAACATGCTAAAATCACAGACTATTAATTAAATGCACTAACAAAACACCTGATTGACTGACATAATTTAATTGCTGTTTACAAACTACAAAATAACAAAAAACTAACATATTTTAGTTTATTGTAGTCATAGAATTGTTTTTAATGTAATACTGTTGCGTTTGGGGAATATAGTTCATAAACTCGTGTGTGTATTGCTAAGCACATTTTTATTACTAAAAAATATCGCCTGATTAAGAGTTAAGGTTGAATGGTTAATCAAACACTTAATGGAACAAAGTTCTATTCATTATGCTAATCTCTATTTTTTTTATTATGAAAGAACCACACTTCATTGGAAAGGTGTTTGCATTTTTGGTTAAAGGGAATCATGAGTTACACAATGGTATAACTTATAGGAGACACAACCACTGGAAGGGAACTCCAAAGGCTGCTGGGAAATATAGGAATATAAACACCCCTTATAAAAGTTTACAAACTGTAATAAATAATAGTGAAAGCTTGATAAAACATTGTAAAAAAAATACAAGGTAAGGTAAAGCATAATAATAAACATGACAAACCATGAATTATGGTAAATGCCCAGTATAACCATGCACAAGCATGGCAAAACTGCAAAAATACAGTGGAAAACTTTTATAAGGGAAACTGCTGCTTTACCACCCCTAGTGCTGCTGTCTTCTCCCAGGTATCACATCGCAAGGTTTATGATTCAAACAAAGTCTTAAGCATAGAATGCAATTGCACTGTATGTAAATATTGAAAACCCCAGAGATGTATCCTACTTAGCTCAATCCAGACTGTTGTCATGGTGACCCGCTGGAGAGACCACACTGTGGTTGATACCCGGAACCAGCATTGCAGCCGTTGTGTTTGCTGATGCGCTGGGGAGGAAAAATAAGCTGATCCCTGGAGGCAGCATTACACTTCAGCCATCAATGGCAGGCAGAAAGATATCTACTTCATCAGATGGAAGGAAACACAAATGGATGGAGACGCAGATGGATCACATTAGTTTTCTGTAAAACTGCGTCTTAGTTGGTGCTTATCTTGGTGAGAGCCGAGTTCAAATCAGCATGTTTAACATCTACTCTAATGTAATGGAAATCATGAAGATCTGGATACGTCCAGTGACTGCTGTGAATAGTGCAGTTGGCAACAAGGTTGTGACAGTATGGAGAGACAGCTGACAGGAGGAAAGATACCCCATCTGGGCTGGCAAGGGTTAGCTACCCTTGTCGGCAGTATCCAACTCTGTATTTTCAAAGGTAAACAGGATGCTGGAGACACCTGCCCAAGGCTTCTAAGAAATTAAAGAGAAAAATAACCCTAGAGTCTGCGAGAGTGGGGACGGAAGATGACTCAATGTTGGACAACACAGTTAAAGACTTAGAAACGGAAACGGATATGAGAATGGAGAGTACTTCACAAAAGACTAGCAAAGACATGGAACTCCAGGTTTGTGTCTGCGGCTGGAGCAAGTCAGCAATGTCCTGGGGTTTGAAGATTCATCAAGGGAGAATGAAGTGCTTGAGGGAGAAGGGACAAAGGCCTTGCGAAGACAGTCAAGTCAGTCGAATGAAATCCAGCGACAGGAAGCAAACCTCAGTTTGCAAGATTTCAGCACCACTGTCATAGATGTTAAGAGGACATGCATGGATACAACTAGTGATAAACCTAATGATCCCTGTGAACCCGGTCAGATGAACCAGCGTAAGAGAGAAAAGAATCTCAACAGGTACAAGCCTGGAGTTAAATTGCCAAGAGCTGGTGACGCGCTGGGGAGACCGCACTGTGGTTGATCCCCAGAGCCAGCATCACAACCATTGTGTGTGTTGATGCGCTGGGGAGGAAAAATAAGCTGATCCCTGGAGCCAGCATTACACTTCAGCCTTCAACACCAGGCAGAAGGATATCTGCATTATCAGACGAAAAGAAATGCAAATGGATGGAGATGCAGATGGATCACATTATTTTAATGTAAAGCTATGTCTCAATTGATGCTTATCTTGGTAACATCTACTCTCATGTAATGGAAATCATTACAAACAACATTAAATATGTAATTTGCAGGCTATGCACACATAGTCATGGATTATATATTTATTTCAGTAGATGGTTGGTTGTGGAGCCTGTTGGAGATACTTGCCATTGACAACACAAAATGCAATTTTAAATATATTTGATTAACAATACCACCATCCCATGAATGTATTAATGTATAGATATTTATCACTACAGAATACACCCTAGCTGTTATTTTATTTCATGTTTGTGCTGAATCAGTGATATTTCATCATATTTCTCTGTAGGCTACCTTCAGGGATTCATAACAGCTGACAGTGGTTACCACGAAATACAGTTTTAATGAAATTGCAAATAGATTTAGGCTCCTATTAAACTAGTACTGTGCCTACAACAAACCCATAAACTAATGAGCATGTATTTGGATATTTTAAACATAGGAGAGACGGGGCGGAGGGATAACTAAATCTCACCTACTATCTCCAAAATTATCTATTTACTCCCTATAGAAATAAGCACACACGATAATATTATGAACATCCTGTTAGTTATTGTGTTCATGCCAACATAGCACACTGTCCATGTGTATTATAGTTGATACTGCATCTTTTAAACAACAATGAATTATAATAAGTAATGATAATAATCATGTTAATAATAAATGTGGTGTAGTAATGGACATCAAGCATGACAATTTATTTAATTTAAAGGGCAACATATATAATATAAAAAATATATTAATGTACACAGTATGCCATTGCATATTTCTAAAGAAATAAAATAGTTGACATCCTTTGATTATATGCAGTGCTACGAACAGATCAGTTAAAAAGGAACAATTTCTCATGAAGGCTGAACATTCCACACTCACAGTAAACTTTCATTTGTGTGCCCTTTTTCCCTGGGATACCATAAAAAGTTATTTCAGCACAAGTGGGCATGTCAGTATCGGCCAGTTTGCTCACTCTGGACTGTGAAACAGACAGCTAAGTGCAAAACTTACTCTTCTGAAAATACCAAAATGTCTTTACTTTACACAAGTAAGGCAGTTAAGTCTGTCACAGCAGAAATCACACACTAAAATGAATTTCTCAAGAATAAAGCCTATAGTTTGAACCGGCCACACGCATAGGATTTAAATAGTCAGCATACATAGTGTTGAAGTGTTAAAAAACACAAGACATCTATATAAAGCATCAACTTGATATTGCATCTTTCTCAAGTATCAGGTACGTGTTAAAATGAGGCCCCAGTTATACTGGATTATTCTAGTTGTGCCTTGCCACTTGATCTTTAGTCAGAAAAGTCTTTCATTCATTAAAAAATATTCAATAATAATACAAAAGAAACCACAACAGTTCTTAAATATTGGAAAGGGGAAAAAGGGAACACATTTCTCAGATTGGAAACAACTTTTCACACTTTGCCCCTGAAAGGTTGTTGTAGATTGATTGTGGTAGACTGAACTGCTTTTTTAAAAAATATGGGATTTTAAAACTCTTACTCTAGTCAATTATTTAAATCATGTCAAATAATTACAAAAAAAATTATTTGTGGTATTTTTTTGTTCTTCTTGTATATTTTTTGTAATCGATCATAAATTATATTTGAAAAAATGTAATAAAAATAATTGACAAAAAAGTGATTTCAGTAATAAACAAATCATTCAACACAAAATATATAAATGCTAAATAAATAACAGCAATTGAAGATTGTTGAAAATATTCTAAACTGTATTAATGACACTATTAAGTTTCTGTTTAAACACTTTAAATTAGTGTTGTGTTTATATTCAAGTTACTATATAACCACATTCACATTATGTAGAAATACAATAGCATGCCAATCTTGCTCTGCAACAACAAACTATTAATTTTAATTAAAAGCACCCACATATTTCTCTCTCTCTCTAAAGTAGACAGTTGATGATACCCAGCACCTAACTAATTTTTGCAAACATACTGGTACATTGTAAGAAATATTATCTGGGATAACCTTCATGTGAAGAGGAAACATTTACAGAATGTCCCAGTTTAATAATGATGCAGATTCAACCTGGATACAGTTCATCAGCTCCAACCCTCCAGCCATTGGAGCCCCTAGGCCTCAAGGGACTTGAAGGTGTGCAAGACCTCCCGCTGCACAGGATTTGCTGCTTTTGTTGACGGATCAGTACATTTGTCAAATCATTTAAGAATTGATACTAAGTATGCATTGTGATTTAAAATGTAAATATGTATAATATTTCACCACAAAGTGATTCTGTGATATTTACTCACCAGCATATTTAAAATGTATATTTATTTGCACAAAAAAAAATTCTGAATTTAACTTGAAAGTATCTTCTAATATTACTGTTCTCTAGAAAATGTGACAATAAATGTAGGTATTTTTATGTAGGTAATCTATACAAGCTGTCTGGACTTGGGGCTTGGTGAATTTCAAGATTCTTAATGCCAAAACCTGGAAAAGGCAACAGGATTGAATTTGTTCAGTCTGTTGCTGAGGCATCATTAGGCTTCTTTTGGGAACCCTATTGACACTGATTTCACACATGCACTTAACATGCTTAATGAGTCATACATTGCATAGCACCCTTGTTCGGGTGGACCTCAAATAAACTTAAAAGAAAGATATCAAAACCTAAAGAGAATTGCCTTTATCTTTTTAAAACACTCACTGCTGTACTGAGTAGAACAGGGAAAATAACACTAGAGAGGCTGCATTGTTTCCTTTGGCTTTTGTCTATGTCTCTGCCAGTTACAACAGTAACCACTTTCACAATCAAACCCCAAGTAAACTTTAATGTTGACAAGACAGGGGAGGAATAGGGGTTAAAGGGTTGCAAGACAAGCGCAGAAATATCATATAATCTAGATTTACTATTCTAATCCACAATAATCATTGGGTAGAGTTTAATACACAAATACATGTTAACAGGTCAAACCAACCAATGAAACTCACTTCAATATTGTTACCGGTACATTTATCTAGACTAGTGGTTGGTTTCAGTAAATTTGTCATCTATGTTTTCAGTAGATGCAAGTCAATTCGGATGCAGACATTCCCTGTTCAGTTTAATTTTGTATTTAACATGCATTCACAAAACAAGAGGGTACATTGTCTTACCTTTACATTTGAAGCTGCCATGATTTCACTGTGCTAAAGCCTATCTCAGTGTATGCAAGTACAGACACTTGTCCCAGTTCGTACTCAATTTTACAGGCTTCTTAAGACTTTTTTCATTATTATATCATCCAGCGATTTTAGTCCCACTGGTCAGCCTAGTGAACTAGCTACCTGGTACTTCAAGGCAGGATTTCATCTGCCTCTCAGTTTGTCAGGCTGATCTCAGAGGGCCACCAGCAGAAATCTACTCTCCCCAGACTGGTGAGAAATACCTGACTCTCTTAAGTGCAAATATCCCCCCAGATCGCCCTTCATCCTCAAACACACCCCTAACATATGAATATTCTGCAACGTGGCATTTCTGTGCCGCAGAGATCGTTCCTTTAAAAAGTGGATCAATTCTCTCAAAAAGTTCTGATCATATACAGAGATATTGTTATTACTATTTCGTAAATTGAATTATTTTTTAAAAGGATTTTAATTTAAGTTGTGTTACTTTTTCTGGACCGTTTTTTAGTTTTTAAAGATAGCCACAAGTTTTGCATCACCATGTAGAATTTTGCTGAATAATGTTACATTAACATACTGAACTACTTACCGCTTTGTAGTTTTCCATACACAATACATACCAATTTATTTGATTACGTGACGTTATATAAAGTATCTAAAATCTGTTCATATAGAAGTTCTCTCAATTATGTCGATATTCTAAAATTCTATGCGATAAACTTTTGCCATTGCTGTATTAGAACTCATTTTATATACATTTTGTGACCGTTAAAGAAGCCAACAGCAAGGTTTATATTTTAATGATAAACAACTTTTTTTGTTTTTGTGTCAGGTTTAACTGACATGCAGTAGGACTTCTAAGTGGGAATCGAATGCACTGAAGTGTATTACACACTCCTTTAAGGTTCCAAGGTATGACTCATACTGACAATCCTCACATTCATTTAATACAAGAATGGAGGTGATTATGGCTTGACCCATGCAGTAGGTCAGAGAATATGTAAAGGAGATGACTGCTGTAGATTATCTCCCTCTGCTAAATTGGTCTCAGGTTCATTCTGCACATTATACTGGTTTTATAACGGAGGAGACATTCAAAGTATTTACACAACAAGAGTTCACAAATAAACAGGGCCAAATAGCAGATACTCATGAGGGAGTCACATTCTCATTAAGGTATGGTTAACTATTCCCACAAAAGGGAACCTATAGTTGATGTCCAGCGGACATTTCATGGCATCTTTTGTAACATCCATTCATGTTTAGTGAACTATACCACCCCAAATAGATAAGGCTGGTCCTAACATTTAGACAGCGATGTCGCGGTTTCTTCTTATTTTATATATCAGCTATTCTAAAATTGAATTTTTACTGAGGCAGGTCATAAGCACCAACTAGAAATCTAGAGCTACATCGACACATTGCTGTGTAGGAGGCAGACTCAAAACGCCAATAAATTGTCATTCAAGTATATTTAATGGTAAAATGAGTTTTTAATATTTATACAGTATCACATAAAATTAATGTAGTAAAATACTACATACAGCTCTATCTTCTTTCCTTTATTGTGCAGATATCGCCGTTGGAATTCACACTCTGATCAATAATCAGAAGTACTGCACAAGTTTTCTATAGTGGTATATCTTTTTCTTCAAAGTAATCCTATTAAATGAGTTCATGTATACCACTTTAGATTATTTTACTTCAGCAGTCTATTTTACAGCAAAGAAAACATTTATTTTCTTCTTTTGCGGTCCCGATGTCTTTCATCAGGAGAACGCGATTTCCTGGGAAAAACAAAACACAAAAATACATTTGTAAACCCATTTTAAAATGCTATTTTAAAATCTAAAAATATAGAAGTTTTTAGACGTTGTTGGAAGGACGCAGGTTTTTTCTAGATCTGCAAATATTGACACTTGCATCTTGCTACACACCTCTTCCTCCTGGAATCCCGATCCCGGCTTCTCTTCCGTCTGTGCCGTGAACGCTCTGCATCTTTTGAACTTCCATGCGACCGACGGGACTCCACTGAGGCTGACCTCCTGTCACCTGATTTCCGTCTGGGAAAATAAATAAATAAAACAAACAAACACTGCATAAGGTGCATGTTGCTTGGGATCACTGCTTAACAGATTTTATCTCCCGCTGGGGGCCAGAGCTGCTTGGTGGACCATTCCCATTTTCCTGTTCAACAAGGAGATGTTCTGCGGCTAGCTGTCGGTCCATTCAGATAAGAATACAATCAATCCTGGGATTAACGGTATGCTAGCAATGGAGAACAACACTAGTCTAAATTTCTTATGAATAAAAAAAAAAAAAAAGGAAGTGGTATTCTTGGCCATGGCTTCCTTGCACACTTGCCTATGGAAGGGGTATACTGTCTAACTGCAGGGACTGAAACTCATCATACCTCTGTGATGTTGCTGAAGATGTTACTGTGCGGGACAGGCTGCCTTGCCTACTGTGTCCTTGTGTCTTGTGGGGTGTCTCATCCTCGAGCTGCCACAACCTGGCCAGCTCCCCCGAGTGCACATCAATCACCTCTCGAATAACCTACAATGAGAACAGGCAATTGTGCGAGTCCTTGCTATCAGACGGCAATTTAAAAAGAAACTGTAATTGGCAGAGTAAAGGATTACCATCTGTATGTGTCAGGATTAAGATGATGCAGATAGATCCCAACTGAGTTCTACATGTACTCATTAGGCCACGTTACGAGTGTTACTTTGAGACATACGTTTCTCGTAAATAAATGTGGACATGGTGCCTTTTTGTGTTTACATGTAAAGCCTCTCACTTCCCTTTGGAACGCCTACTTTTCTCTGAACGCTATGCAAATAAAGGAGAAGGGGAGCAAATTTTGTATCGCTTTAACCAAATAAGAATCTTCATTTGCGCTATACTTGTATGACTGCTGCTTAATAAGAAATTTGAATATTGTTGATTCCCAAGAAATAAGTTCCACGCCACATTATTTTGATAGTGGGTTAAACAATGTTCGTGTTGTGCATTGTATCAAGCTGCCTCATCATATCCTCTTCCGTTATGGATATAACACCCGACTCAGTTCATCGCTCCAAAGGACGTTAAGTGGAGGATGGACATAAGTTCTGCACAGACATAAGTAACTAGGAGAAATTGCATTGGAGTATAGTTATACATATTTATAAACATAGTACTTAGTAGTACTTTACAATAAAGACGTTTTGACAATTTGAAAAGCTATCTGCAAGTGTACTCTGAAGTACTGTACAGTAGCTGTAACCACCTGAACTGCAGTTTATCAAACTTTTTTAGAAATAGTTTTAAACAGAAACTTGGTAAATACAATCTGTATGACACTTTACAAACACATTTAGATCCGTGTAGGATTAGCATCATGCAAAGTTCTAGGGAAGACAGAGAAAAAAAGTGGGGTTATCTGCAACATCAATCTGATAACGGAAATACTGCAAACAAGACATTAACTTCCCTGCTGCCAACTTTGGCCCATGGTAACTTACGTATTCCCATGTGACTTTCATAGCAGCTTTAGGAAAGGACTTGAACGAGCTAATTAACATTTTCACGAGAAACTCGTGTTTACATGTGTAAGTGGGCGTTGATTTTACAAGCATTTCCTGGAATCTCACAAGAAATTCAGAGTTTCAAGGTAAAATACTGAGACGTTTTTTGGGACATTCATGAGCTTTCCCTGTCAAGTTTCATGCGCATTGTCCATTCACTACAAACCAACATGTAAACTGGCCTACTGTTGAGTGTGAACTACTTGTTATTTAAGTCTGAGTCTTATTTTGGTGTAAACGTTTGTTACAGATTATCTATTAATCCTTTGCAGTCCATTTATATTCAGCGCTTGTCAGGTCCAGTTTATTTTCACACGTGTAGTTTAAAATATTTTTTTTTTCAGTGTAAAACCGGTTTAAAAGGCATTGCATGGCAAAACAACATCAGTACTGCATCTCCAGCCAAGCCCCAACCCTTGTTCGTTGTATTTTTCACATACCTCTTTATAAACGTGCATATTGATAAATCCTCTCCTGATCACTTGTTTTATCACCAAACTCCTCAATAATGAGATCCGAGTCATTATTTTATTACTATAACATCTCAAAAAGCTTTGCAAATGACCGTGATATTCTTTGCGCGCTGGATGTGGAGGCAGCTATTTCCTTTGTTTGCAGGGGCTAGCTACATCGCTCAGACACGCCCTTTTTCGGCTTCATTCGGCTCCTATCGATCTCACTCGGCCATTGAAAGCTTTTCTCTGCTTTTTCCGGAGAAACAATGACTAGAGACCTGTACTTTACGTATTTTTGATGATATCAGACTGGAAAGGGAAAATTGTAATGTCGGACCTGGTCCGACATAAGACCGCTGAGGGTTATTAGAGGTTCCCCTCCATTTTATAATTCGCTAATTCACATATGTAGGCCATCTTGACAGCAAGTTGTGTGTACTCTACTGTGCAAGCACCATTCCCTATCCTCAGCATTTCAATTTTTTTTACTACACTGTCATTAAGGGCTTTCTGCCAAAAACTGACACATTAAGGATGAGCAATCCCTGTTGGTCCACTCGAGCTGGACTGACCCGTGTGTAAGCTACAGAGAAAAAAAAACAAAGGAGCACCAAAGTTTTTGTTTGCAGGCAGATCTAGGGAAAACCCCAACCATTTAAAGACTAAAACACTCCTGTTCATAACCCAAAAAAATCAACCTCTGCTACAAATTGGTAAATAATCAATATCAGACCAGTGGCAAATACTTGTTTGATGCAAGTACAGAGTATCCACAAAAGAAAAATCTGTCAGCCCTATTGGATTATTCTGGTTAGGATTTATAAATACATTATTTAGTTTGCCGTTGTTAAACCTTACCTCTGTGTAAGACTTTTTTGTAATATGGACATTTTTGGCTCTGTAGGACTGACGCCTCCTCTTATAGTCCCTCATTTCTGCAAGAACCTCAAGATGCGATTTTGGACAATTCAGGTCCTCATCTACAGCAAAACAGATTTATTTAAACACCGAGTACCAACAGGTTCTGTACAAAAAGACTGGCAGAAAGAGAAAAAGAGCAGACCCAAAGAGTGGGTTTATTGTAGGCAAAAAAATAATCTTAATTTATATCTGTAGTAGGCATTTTCTTTTTTTCTCCTTTAAAAGTGTTCCTTAAATAATTAGCTCAAACATAAAGGATCAGTTCCTTCCCCTTATCTGCGACTAAAACCTCCAACACATTACACAATTCCAGAAACCGAGCAGATAAAAAGAATAAGATTCATACCTCGTTTGAGCTTATCAGCTAAATCCACGTACAAATCGTCATTTTCAGCAGACTCAGTCTTAGATTTCTGCCGGCTGGTCTCTGCGATCACATGATTGTAAATGGCAAGACGATCCGCCACGGTCAGGTCACAAATTGCACGCTTGTGATTTTCAGGCACTTCCACAGGAGCTGAAGAATAGTCACCTACAGTATACAAACAAGTTCTTTATACATGTACTGAACAGAAAGCATCGGGGAAAGGAGACACATGGGTATGTGTATAGTTCAGTTTAATAAACAGGGCCTATTATCTGTGTTCTCAATCATCATATTTTACTGCTTCGACAGGGTATTTGGCACGTTTTATAAAAACACTCATTTCCGTATTTTATCTTTTGGGTTGTCTCTGAGTTAGCCTGATCAAGGAAGAATTTGTTAAAGTTGTGTAGTCAACAAAAACAGAACAAGCTCACTTGCAGTTTTTATACTGGCTTCATTACATAAATACTGCCTTACTCAGACATGTTTGGAGACTGCCCAAATGTAAAATAAGTTGGCGTCTTCATTCAACATGCCAAATATCTACGAGTGCCGAGTAAAAGAAGTACTAATTAAGACGACACTGATTAAAAGGGAATGGGAAATGGAAAATGGATTTTTTTTTTTTTTTTTTTTTTTTTTTTTTTTTTAAAACTGACCCAATCGCCGATTGTAAACCATCTGGGGATTTTGAAAGCTACAGAACACACTGGATATTTTTCTGTCTTAGAAATGTCTCCCACTATGTACAGGAAGACGAGCACTGAACTGAAGACGCTGGAGAACTTTGTTGCAATTTGCCAGAAGATTTATTCCAAAACAGCTTGTTTGTAAGACAAGTGTCAAATTTACATCAACAGTAGGAATAATGCTACAGATAAAAAGGGATTTAAAACCTCTGGGGCTTTTTACAGAAAAATACAATCTTAATCCCACATGCAAAGATACAGCACAGCAAACAGAGAACTTAACTAAATCAAATGCTTGACTGTGTAGATGATAACAAGGCATCATCATCTCTCGTCTTTTACTACTTGTTTACAACAAAAGGCTTTTACATCACAAATGAAACAATGTACTACTGTGCCTTCTTGACAGTGCAGTTGAATGCTTAAAGCACCAATCTCCTTGCAGGTGCTTGGACTCAGCTAAAAAGCTTACTACTCAGCTGCTTTTCAGCCAGAAGTGACGTTTGAAAGGATATCATTTTGAAAGGATACTGCATGTAAACAGTGGTGCAAGTCTGTATATGAGAACAGTCATGTTCACCCTTCCTCTTATACTCACCCCTGTTACTGAAAGAGAAAATAATACAGTAGTAATATTACAATTATTTGATTATAAACAAGCACATGGGGCTAAAGTATTTACCCCAGTAAGAGGAAGTAGCTTAAAATTCAATTTAGTGATTTTGCATCTCTGGCCTTGAGGTCTTCAATCCTTGAGCTGATTGCAATGATGCAAATCTGGTTATTCAATCAGACAAGGAGCTGAGAGCTGCTCTTCAGTTCTACTTGGCTACCACAGACACATATAATGTAGGCTTCATCAGGCAAGGTCTTTCTATTACTATTAGTAAGTGGCAAAAAGAAACATTAGTCAAAGTGTCAGATTACTAAATGGTGCTCCTCTTACATCTATAAAAGGCAACCAGAACTGAAGAGCAACTCCTGAACCCAGATGAAATCAACTTACCAAAGACTTCTAAAAGAAGATTATAAATGACTATTTGCCAGACGAACCGCATCATAAAGTTTTCAATTATGAAAATGAAATTTCAAGCTACTCCTTTTTCAAAAAGGAAAAACAAACTTTGAAATTAAAAGTACATTCCTACATTTTTCTGACGCTTTGTTAGATCTTTTCAAAAATCTGTGCAAACAAAGCATTTAACAAATGCCATCTTGTATTCCAAGTACTATTAATAAGCACGTTGATAAGACTTATTACATATCAGTTTACCCTGGACTTGGCCAACTTGAACTAACAGCAGAACTAAGATATTCAAGCAAAGAAAGCCGAAGGTGCAGGTCCTCTGCAGGTACTTGTCATGCATGAACAAGGGTTGTTTTACATGTGCTTAATTCACCTGGGGAAATATGTACCTATTCCTCAGAAGATGCTCTGTGTTCAACTACTGTTAACTTGAGCAAACCAAAAATAAGCAATGACAATGTTACAAAGTAAGCTTTGCTCTTACTTTGATTGTGCTTCCCGTCTTCACTGGCTTTTGCTTGTAGTATTATCTGGCTCTGCAAGCTTCTGTCTGTAAACCAACCCCCCACCCCAAAAAAATCATGTTCATATATGGAAAGCAAAGAAAGTTAAAATTCAATTTTCATTTCCACAATTAAATACTGAAAAAAACACTCACCAATAGTCATGGTGGGTATGTTTGCCTTGTCATAGAAAACAGACGGATCATACATTTCTGCCTGAGGGAACAGAACTAGATGTTAATATACTCTCCAATTTAGAAAAGCACAAAATTGAACTTAAGTAAGAGAATAACCCCTCCCACTAGATCAGGGGTCTCCAACCCTGGAGAGCCCCTATCCAGCAGGTTTTTATCAGTGGCTAAAGATCTGGAACACCTGTTAATCTTGACTAATTATGCCAATAATTGGTTCAATTAAGTAACTTGGAGATTGGTTGAAACGAAACCCAGCAGCCACAGTTCTCCAGGATCAGGGTGGCAGACCCCTGCATAGATCAACAATTAACAAATGCAGCCAGCAGCAGGATTGTGTGGCCTGTGTCAAATCTCTCCCTTTTCTGCTTTGTGTCTGTGCTCATTGGTTGATCAACTAGCTAAGTCTTTAGTGAGAAGAAACTATTTGCATGTTCGAACAAACATGTTTGCACATGAATTAGAAGGCATAAATCGAATTCTGTGTCTGCCACATTGTTAATAGATATTAGAAACATGTATCAATGTGTTTTGCCTTGCACCAGTTTACCACCTTGACAGAATTTGCCTCAGTTTCTAAAATGGCAAGTGATGTGTGGGATTAACATACAGGATCAACAAAGTGCTGCTTCAGATTTGGCCAAGTGCAGCAGGTGTGCTTCACGCTTTTCAAACACTGGCCCAATTTGCAAGGTAAATGTTACCTATACCATATAGTGATAAAGGTTTTACTGTGATCCTGCTGACTAGAGTATAACACAGTTTTCACTTATGTGTACACCTTTAACAAAAAGGCATAAGTAAACCCCTACAATGCTATTACTTAATGAAAATCTGGCTTTGCCACTTTGTTTATTGAGAAGAAACTACAATAGCAGGATTAAAAAAAAAACGTGACATTGTTTCTGCCTAAAATACAAGGAAAAAAAAAAACCTACAATTTTAGCTGGGAATTGTACAGCATGTGATCACAGGAAACTGAAAGCAGTTTTTGTATTTAACTTAAATACATAAATGTACTATTCGTTTATATAAATGATTGACTAAACCATTAAATTTGACCTGTTGTCCGAGCAATAATATTAATTTTAAAAAAAAAAAGGTCTCCAGTTTATTATTAGAAGAGACTGGAATTAAGATACAGTGGAGAAACACTTGTGTCTCCATTTTCTTTATTTTTTAAATAATTTGTATTTTCAGGGAAACAGCAGTGCGGCCACCAGTAAGTGCTGGAGGCCGCCAAAAGATGTTTGTGAAACACCCAGTGCAATGCATTTCAGTTAATCGTTTTTATTACCTGCTCCTCTTTGGAATATCCCAGTTTATTCAATCGACAGAAGGCCACGTGCTTTTCCAAGGATTGCTTTGGGATTACATGATGGAAATCATATGGACAAACAGTAGTGGGCTCAAACTGGAAAAAAAAATAATACAGAAACATACTATTAATTTGTCCATGTCTTGGACCTCACAAGTGACACAGGGGCAAGCAGGTTTCTGACACACAAATCAACACGGTTTGATTGCTGAGAAAGCAGAAATAAATACAAGAACAGTTACATATACCCTACCTGAGCGATGCTGCCATCAGTGTCAGGGCTCCACCCAAATGCCGCAAACAGACCGTCTAGCTTTTTCTGGCAGTTATCTGTGAATTCTGTCAACTCCTCTAACTTTTCTAGGCGGGACTGTAACTTCTCTGACATATCAATATTGACAGCATCATCACACATTGTTTTACTTTTAAATAAGAAAGCAAAAACGCAGCGAACTCCACACAATCCGTTCAAACAAGCAGAGGCACAGGAAACCGGAACTGGCATAAACCATGTGACCAGAAGCTGCGTGAGGGCATAGGCATATTGGCTGCGAATAACACAGAAAAGGAGCTTGTAAAAGTTACCACTATTATATAACTTGGTGGATTTGAACCCTGGTCTTGGAGAACCCAGTGTACTCTGTGCTTGCTGGTTTCTGTTCCAACCGAGCTGCTCTCAATTACTTCATTCAACCCTTAACTAATAGTCTGCCTAGTCAGAGCCTTAAAATCATTTAAAATAGTCCAGTCCATGAGCGTTATTTCCTTCAATCACATACAGGCAAACTCCTCCTTGACAATTTCGTAGCACCTCTTTGAACTCTGTTAGATTTAGCAATGGGTCCTGGAAAAACTACCTTAGTTTATAGCTTCATGTTGATAGTAACGCTCCATAACGTGGACTACAAACCCCAGAAGCTACCGCGCGAAAAAGGGCACATGCTCTGTTGTGCACTGCGTTTCCAGTCTTTTTTTTTTTTTTTTTTTTTTTTTTTTAAAGTACAGACTGTAAACTGACGTACTGTCTTTATGTAGTAAAGGATGTGTTTCTGTATGTATGTATGTTTTTAATGTGTAATACTTTTAATGAGAAGTCTCTCATTACTTCGTCCTCGGCATTTTATTTAAACCGGTTTTGTTCGTGTCAGCAATATATCCATAATTCCTGCTGTTTAGTTTTTGTTTAGACTAAACGGTCGGCGCAGTATCTTACTGTTATATGCCTGAAAGGTAGCCACTGGGACCTCTCTGTCAGAACATCAATGGATCTTCTGTAAAACATAAATAGAAGAAGAGAAAGGTGTACATTGCTGGTAAAGAATGTGGCAGAGCATTGGTCTGACCTTCTTCGTTATTATTGCCACCCTGGTATGTGTCTTGCTGTTCATGCTTTTTGGTAAGTAAGCTGTCATAATGGGACCTAATTCACTTACAAATGTGTGCTTCAGTTGCTTAAGACAAAAAGGCATTTATTTATAGTCGTGTCTTTTATTCATGCACTAAACTGGTTGATCACTTATAAAAGTATACAACTGTAACAGTTTCCAAACGTGAGCAGCAAAAGTATGGTTACGTCTTCTTGGTTACAGTGGGAATAGGCTGATCACTTGAAATTAAATACAGTTGCAATGTAATAGATTTGAAAAGCACATCATCGTACTAATCTGCCTTCTTTTACAGAGTGGGTATTATCATTTCATGTTTCTGCTCTCGGTATCTGCTGCAGTAATCACACAAACATAATTTACTGTAATAAATACAGTGACACATAGTCACACAAGAACAGCTTGGGTTCACGTAGAATTTTGCTCTTTTTAACAGTGAACACAATCAATCAATTAGTGATTAACAGGGGTGGATGGTTCACTATATTCAAGATGCATAAAAGGTTCCTCTTGACACCACCACACCTTAACAAATTTATAACAAACTGTACTTTAAGGAAATGTCCCTTTCAGTGCAGTTTGGAACACATTTGCTAGTAAATTTAAGTAACTAAGAGTACAACTATAACACGCAATACTTGGAGTTATTAAAATATAAAAATAGCTTCTGCCTTTTTCCCCACACTCTCTCTATATAACCTGAATTCAGCTGCTGATGTACAGGTGTTTTGTACAGGAATGCATGCACAATCTTTACAAATCAGTAAGGAAATACAGTTAAAGAAATTAGTGACATGAGCATGCAGTATAAGTCTGGATTTTTTTTGCCTCAACTGGGGTCTGTCAAAAACACACAGGGTACACACTTGCCAAACCCACCACCAGACAAAGGAGTTCTCCTTCCCCTTTATACATGTGGCCACTCCCAAGTTAGCACTCAATTACCTAATTGGGGAATGGCCATTCCTGTGATTGCTGGCAGTAACAGATTTAACCCCATCCCTGCCAACCTTACATTCCCCCACACACTATTTACAGCAGCAGGGCTTCTGCCCTGCCACACGACGCTACTACCAAAAATGGAAGAAATTCTAACAAGAACAGGTCATTTCAGAGGGGCTGGTATGAGAGAGTGAATTGGCTGACCGGGGGTACTGCTAATAACCATCTTGCGGGCCTTGTTTACTTTTCAGTAACTGGTAGTTTGCTAACATGGAGAAAGTATGGCTTTACTGATTTAAAAAATATGGAAGCAAATCTATAAATAGTCACATCATATCTAGCTCGGCAGGGACTAGCATTCCGTTGTCACGGTGAAACGCTAGTTTTCACATAACGGGGAACTACAGGGAAATAATTGCTCGGTTTGACGAATTACTTGCTGCTCACATTGAACAAGAAACCATGTTCACTAGGATGTCAAAAACCATACAAAATGACTTGATTTTATCCATGTCCTTTACTGTGCTAGAAGAGATCAAGAAAGAAATTAATGAAGCTCCTTTTTTTGCATGGCAGATTGATGAAACAACGTGTTTGTAGTTGTGCCTCTTCTGACTTAGAAGTCATCAGCCGCCACTGGTACAGAACGGTATATAATTATTTTGTTGGTCATTTATTTAAGTTATGTCACAGTAAGAAACATTAAAAGCTTTGTTTCACTCTTTTTTTTTTCTCTCTCTCCAGGGTGGTACGTTGTGTGGCAGCTGTTCCTGTCAAAATTTAAATTCCTGCGGGAGCTGGTGGGAGACACCGGGTCCCAGGAGGGAGACACTGAACCAACCGAAATGGAGGCTGAGCGTGAGTCTCCTCCAACGCCCCGCCACAGACCCAAAACTGCCCGGCAACGGAAAGCACCAACTGAAGAGGCCATGTAAAATACCCAGCCTGGGCACCCTGTTCAGACCTGTTAATTAGGTCTCTAAACACAACTGCATTCTAGGAGTTGGTTTAGTTTCAGACACAAAGCATATTTAATGTAACATTACTGTCAGTGTGGTACACCGCTGCTAAAATGTATTCAGTATCTACTAAAAACCATGTTTTTCTGACTGGTTTCTAATTTGAGAACATGCTGCTGCCAGCGAGTAGTGCTGTTGTCCATGAAACTTTGCTGCTTGCTTCTCAGTCATGCATTTGCTTGCCAAAACCAAGATGCTGTCTTTTACAGACAGAGCAACATTTGGAAACCCAATTTAGATGGCAGAATCATCTTACTCTAATATGACAGCAGTTCAGTAGATTTTCCAGCTCAGAACTGATCTGCTCATAGTCATGCTAATGTGCAATGAAAGGAATATCGGATTCTATCTAAATGGGGCAGCTGTAGCCAAACTGTTAGATGCTCTTCAGTAAGCTACACAACATGATCCTTGGCCTGCTTCTGCTAGTGGGTACCTACTAGGACACAGCACTGCATGCTAATGGACATTCTTACACCCTAGTTTGCATGGCTTAAGAACAGGTCTGCTTTATACAATTGTTATAAAAAATAACTGATCATAACTTTCAGCCCTCTGTGAAGTCCATGTTTGTGGTGCACATTCACGTTATTTGTCTGTTTTTTTTTGTAGTTGTTTTTGTTTATTTTACAGTATCTGATTGTTGGGTGCTTTCATGGTTAATGTAATTCATATTTAACATCTCGACACTGTAAACTTTACAAATTGTGTATTTTAGTTTTTTTCAACAGCTATTGTTCTCAATAAATATATTTCTTAAAAAAAAGTTTGTTTTAATGGTATTACTAAATAACATGCATGGCTTTGCATGAATAAAAACAAGTATGTTAAAGCAATGATGTATCAAGATGTGTTACAACATGAACAAATAAAACCCAGTTAAATGAAATGGAACTTTTTATATTTCAACTGATTTTCAAAGTGTGAATAACAGAACATGTCCTTATTAGTGATATTCATTATTGGTTTATAGAAAAAAAAAATCTTTTTTGCATGTTTACTTTATAACATGAAATGATTAACCCAGTTAACATGTAAAAGTGGCCCATGCTAATACATGGGTGTTTTCTTGAATTTCTTGATCATTAATAATCTCACCAGCCTAGAAGAAAGAGAGGGCCTGATTTGAGGATCCAACATATAGGGGAGACTGGTGTGCTAACAAGGGACAAGCCTTGATTGGCCAAATGAATGGCTTTCTCTTGTTCCCAAAACTTTTCTTATGCAATAAAACCATACAGATATGTAACCCCCCCTTCTCTCTCTCTCTCTCTCTCTCTCTCTCTCTCTCTCTCTCTCTCTCTCTCTCTCTCTCTCTCTCTCTCTCTCTCTCTCTCTATATATATATATATACACACACACACACACACACACAAAGCATAGCTTCATATTTAAAAGATTGAATAATTGATAGTTTTCTTTTACCAACTTGCACACAAAATGTGACAAAAGCAAAAAAAAAAAAAAAAAAAATCCCAGTAATGTCTAAGGCAAACTAGTGATCTATTTGGCAGCACATTTTGAAAAGGGCACTTTATGAAATTTGAATATCTCACTGGTATATTAATTAATGTGGATTTGTGTTGACTGCAAACACAGTACATTTAAAGATTTTGCATTGTCCACTTTTTCAAGGGCCACGTTTGTTTTCAGTCCCTTTTGCAAACTTTTACGATCAGAGAACAGTAATGAAACAGTCCACATGGGAGCAGTGTTGCCTAACTTTTAATATTTATCCCGCAAAAGTGAAGTTCCTGTTACCAGTAAAATATGATCTACTTACCAGACTATACATTATGCTAGCTGGAGTTTACATTAGCCCCAGATGAAGCTTGTAATATGTCACAATTTATAAAGTACATAATTTTCTGTTACCTTAACACTGCAGGTAGGTGCTGTAGTATAAAACCCGCAAATATAATGGCATTTATACTGAAGAGAATTTCCTCCAAGGACGATGATTTCTGTTATGTTCCAATTAAGAAAGAAACAATTTTTCTTTGAAGATAACTTATTTTTTCAAGAGCAGTAATATAAAGTTTACACCTTGTTTACTGCAGGACCAGCTAATACACAGACTTGTCATTAAATGATATACAAGGCTTTAATGATCTTTGTGCTGAAGAGCCTTTTGCTCTTTACTTGCATATCCCTAATAAGAAAAAGCAAGAAAAGAACAAAAAGGATTTCAACACAACAATTTAAGGAGGCTGTGATAATGGGCAACATGTTAATGATGTTATGAAGAGGTACCAAAAGGAAAGGTAAAGTCATAATCACAGTTTTATAGATCAGTTTCAGACAAAAGTGTCCATTTTAGTTTTTCACATAAATAGATCAGATCCCAGGCCATTTTAAAGTGTCTTTATGAGACTGTTCAAAATCTTAGTAATTCAAACCAATGCTGCTGGATTTTGATCTCTCTCTCAAACCTCTAGATATTATTATTTGTTAAAATTAAACAACTATAGAATATTTAGGCTGCTATTTGATGCATTATTTTATTCTGAATACTGTACAGCAGAAATTCTGGTACTCTGTTGTGTATTGCGCAGCTAATGTGGTACTGTAGCTTTAATTAGAAGACCAAAGTGCACTGTGACTGCTTGTGTTTTCGGATGATCTTCTTCATATCTATATATATATATATATATATATATATATATATATATATATATATATATATATATATATATATATATATCTAGTGTCTACTGCACCCCGAAACAATTACCAATTCAATTGATATAAAAATTGACAGTTTATCAGGTTATATCCAAATTCAATGTGAAAAGTCTGTAGGAGGCTCGGAGTGTAAAATTTTTAAGAAGTTTTATAAAAATTCAATCCAGTTTACTGTGTTAACGATGCACAGTGTAGACAGACAGACAGACAGACAGACAGACAGACAGACAGACAGACAGACAGATGTACAATATCAGGGCAATAGGGTTCGTGTTTTGATTGAGCTACAAATGTCCTGTCATTGAGTGAGCCAGTATAAAAGGATTACAATAAGGTCTGAATTATAACTTGTGTTATCTTGCACCAAGAAACAAACCAATACAGCACACTGTTCCGATTAAAACTATTGTAACTAATGCAAACCTTGATGCTAAAACTTTCAAAAAGTTAATACCTGTACAGCATTTCAGCACTGCAGGCTGCAAATAATATATACACTTTTTGAAGTGAAATGCTTGGGCCAAAGTTTACTGTCAGGAAATGGCTGTGGTAAGCTAAGGAAATGACTCGTTGTTACCAACTCTCCTAGATTTATAAATAGAAACTTGTTAATCTTGTATAATCACAGCAAAGATTACACAATTACAACAGTATTATAAACTAGCCTATGTAAGGCAATGTTTTACACCAATAACATTTCCCTTATCGGTTACCTATACTTCTCCAATAATAAAGTTGAAAGTGTAATATGCTGTGACACGATGGCTCACGTGTTGATGTCAGGCCAGGAAATATTTGACACTCAGACGGCACTGGGGTATGTAAGCACTCCTGCGCAGATTTAAAAACTAAAACCAAAACACTGATACAAAACAAAAGACATGATGGCCAAAACAAACAGACTAACACACAGACATGGGACACAACAAGTATTATACTGAGGTCGAACCAGCATACGTAGCAATTGTTATTTTATGTCTCACTCTACTTCCTGAGTCTCGTTCTGCCTCTGAACACACCAACCCAGAGTGAAAGATGTGTGCCTGTTTTCTCAAACTATGCCTGGCTCAACTGCTTGTTAAATCATTCAATTGAATCTCGGCACAGTCTGCATGTGAACTAATTGTGCACTCCCCGTGCCCCCATACAAATACCCAATTTAATCTGCATGTGAAGTGACTGTGCAATCTCTGTGCCTAAATACAAATATACATCTTAAATCACCTGTGCTACATAATCCACACTCTGTGCACCAATACACATACACATATAAACATAAAATATGCACAGGGGCAGGGCAACCTGCCACTGTCATGGTTACTGTGTTTGTCCATAGTTCACCCTTGTGCATTTTTGCCCATCATAATAACAATCTTTATATAGCACCTTTTGTAGTTGAACCACCATCATAAAGTACTTGACAAGATAAAAGACTAGCGTGTGACAACTATGCATCATTTGCAAAGTAATTTACAACAATGTCTCACCTGAAAGATGGAGCACAAGGAGGTTAAGTGACTTGCTCAGGGTCACACAATGAGTTTTTACAACAATTTTACTTACCCCCTTCTTATCAATTCAACCATCAGAATAGCTTCACAGTAATATGAACTTCATTCGAGGTAAAACTAAATGCGTCTGGTAAAAGAGATACAATTTTAACTCCAAATCAGTTCATTTTCAAAGAAAAAAAGGCTATAGCTACTATAATTATTATAAGAGTACTGTTGTATTAAAATACTTTCCAACAGCAGGATTTAATGCTTTGTTTGTAAGATCTGCAAGTTCGACTTGCTGCTTTCAGTGGTTTTATCAGCAACAGTTTTGGCCCATGGAACGAAATTAATCATACCAAACTGGCACTACCCACCCCAGACATTCCACACTAGAAAAGTATAGTGTGATGACAGTATGATGACATCACTAGGCTAGAAAAAGAATGTTACATTCTGGGTGCCAAGTCATTGTAAACAAAACCCTCATTGGCTTTGTAGTTTGCTTACATTCTGGTACATTTAGCTGCAGACCTGCAATAAAGCTTCGTATGTAAAGCTTTCTTGTCTTTCTCTTTTATGGTGATTGTAGCTAAAAAAAAAAAAAAAAAAAAGATTCCAGAAATCCTACCTGTTCTGCACTGATTAATTACATCAGTATAAAATGTGCAGTTTTCATGATACTTGTTACTACATTAGGTTAAAAAAGTTTCCATGTGTTACATTTGCACTTTCTTGGTGATTTCACTTGTCTTATGGATCAGACACTACTGGCTGATTGCACATCAGTTAGGATGGGAAGCAGCTAAAGATCTGGCATTGAAGAAAATTTACAGAATTATTTTGTTAGATCCAATCTCTTCAATTTGCTCCTGGAACTCCCTTTGGCAGCTGGAGCTTAAAAGTGTCACCCGAAAGCTCCCCCAGAGCTCAAATATGAAAAGCACAAAAGCGAATATATCCAAACAATTGTTTTTTTACAAGTATCAGACACTACACCTTAACATTTCTTGTCAGAGCTGCCAATAGGCCCCTCCTGGGAGTGATGTCCTCGGTCCCGCCTACCGAGGAATTAAGTAGTCACTCCACGGAGCTCACTTCCTCTTTTGCTTCTCACTCAGGTAGGTACGGTAGGTATAAACTAACCTGTCCAGTTGTGTGATTGAGTCTGTGTGAAAGAGCTCACACTCAACTCTATAAACGCTGCGCAACTGCGCTCCTGTTTAATCTTTTCTTTTCAACCTCCTACATCACTTTACGATTGTAGTCTGCTTTCCTAACCTTGCAGCATTGGTGCTTTGTGTTTTTTAAAAAACATGGACACATCTACCCAAAAGTCTCTATCTTTCTTTTTTCTTACTGTTTGCAGGCCGTGCTCCAAACTGCTGCAAGCCATGTGCTGCTCCGGTTGTGTGACTGCATGCGGTCCAGACTAGACACCCAGCCCAGTACCCTCAGTGCTTGCACCCTCGGTGCTTCAATACTCTGTGCTTCAGCACCCTTAGTGCCTCGGTTCCCCAGAGCCTTGGTGCCTAAGTACTTCGGCGCCCTCAGTGCCCCAGAGCCGTGGTGCCTAGGTGCTTCGGCACCCTCAGTGCTCAAACGCTCCTTGCATCAGTGCCCTCGGTGCCCTCGGTGCCCCAGAGCCTCGGTACCTCGGTGCTTCACTGCCCTCAGTGCTCAGAAGCCCCCTGCATCGGTGCGTTCGGTGCCTCAGAGCCTTGGTGCTTCGGCACCCTCGGTGCTTGGATGTACCGTGCTTCCCAAGTGGAGTTTAGATGTTGGTATTGGAGGCTCTGATTAAGGCCTCGTATTGAGCCTATATATGACACAGAGTTGGAATATCTCTCTATGAAGACAGCCTTTTTGCTAGCCATCACCTCCACTAAGCAGGTTTGTGAGCTACAGGCTCTGTCAGTGCACAGTGCCTGTATGCATATTTGGGATGATGGAAACAGGGTATTGTTGCGCATAAACCACGCTTTCCTCCCTAAGGTGGTTACAGCTTTCCACCAATCAGTCAGTGGAACTAGAGGCTTTCTATCCCCCTCCTTATTTCTTTTGAGGAGGATCGGAGATTGAATTTCCTCTGCCCGGTTTGGGCAATGAGATGTTATGTGGATAGGATGAGAATGCTACGCCAGTTTGACCAGCTCTTTGTCCGTCACGGTGAAAGGACCTTGGGTCAAGCCCTCTCGAAGCAGCGACTATCTCACTAGATTGTGGACACAGTTTCGACTGCATATACTAATGCCGGTCTACCCCTACCTGGGCGGGTGGCCGTATATACTATCAGAGGAGTGGCTACGTCATGGGCCCTCTTTAGAGGAACTTTATTGACTGATATTTGTACTACGGCTAGCTGGGCTTCTCCGCATACATTCACCAGGTTCTACCGACTTAATGTGGTAGATCCCTCTATTCCTTCATTGGGCACAAGGGTCCTTGAGGTTGCACACTCACACCACAAACATTAGTTTGGTGGCAGCGAGACGTCCCTCGTCTGCTGTCTCCGCTCATGCTCCATTGCGATGGCTTTGGCATACATTCACAAAAGTATTGAGTGATGATCATCTTCGAATTGAAAGGGAACGCTAGGCTACGGACCAACAACCCTTCAAGATCGCATCACTCGCATTTGAGAAAGTGCAAAAGAGAAAGTGATCTCTGCAGAGTGACTTCTTAATCCCTCAGTAGGCGAGACCGAGGACCTCTCTCCCTGGTGGGGCCTATCGGCAGCTCTGACATAAAATGCTTAGTAAATACCTGACCTGTGGTAGGCATAAATCTCAAAAGTATTGGTTGTTGGTCATCTTCTCTTTCAGGGAACCGGGGTTACAGCTGTAACCTAACATTTTAGAAATGAGTATGTGGCTATCTGTTTCAAACAGGTTACCTGTAAGGAAGTGGTAAATGTATTGAATGATTCTGTGATGTTACTTAGTACAACAAGGACAGGAATAAAAATGAGAAGCACTTGAAATACTTAGACCTTTGTGTAAATGGGCTGTGCATCAGATTTTAATTTGTATATTACAGCACACATTTCAATCGTGCATATCTAATATGTCTTTAGTAGTCCAGGATAAACCTCCACCACACATACATTTTAATAATTACTTTTTATTGATGATTATGAACAATTGCCTCAAAACCAGTTGGTATGAGGGTACAGCATCTGTCTGCCGACATAAAACATGAAGAGACCATCATTTCCATTCACAATGATTTTTTTGTGAATTTAGACCACAAAACAAATAAACGATTCCTTTGCATTTGTCATTTAAATTCTCAAAAATATCTTTGGTCTTAGATGTTTTCTCGAGCAGTCAGTAAACCCCAAATCTGGCTGAACTTGCCTCAGTCACTAACCCAACTTTTGTTGGGGTTAAATGAAAGAACAAATATCCCATCCTGTCATTCTGCATTGGTAGTAAATGGAAAAACATTTGTCATGCTAATGCTCTTGTGAGATGGCTTGCCCCTTAAATTATTTTGCCAATTTCTGAAGAGGGTATAATTATCTATTCAGGGATACCAAGAAATGTAGTTAGCAAGTGGGGTAAAATGGGCAAAGAAATGTCCCAGCTGCAAATATCACAAACCAGCAGGGATTTCCAGATACTTTCATCAGTCACATTTACTGTAACCTGTATCACAGATATGTAAAATAATTGCTACCTAATCCTAATCCTGTAATATCTATTGTTCATATGTTTACTGTATTATGTCATGTAACTTGCTTATATTAATATTCCTTCTTCAAAAACACACCAAGTCTAAATACACTAGTGAACATGAAAGGCATTGTACTTTCTGAGTACTGTATCCAATGCTTGAGGTTTTCTCTTGCATTCAGTGTTATCCAAAGCCCTTTCCCTGAAGAATTCATGATCTTGAGAGTTCATTAACGAAATATAACACTACCCTCCAATGACATTTGGGAAAGGATTATTTAGAACTGGTATGAACAGGACCAAACATTAACCAGAAATGCAGCAGTCTGTTATCCGGCAAGTCCAGTTGTCCAGGAAATACCACAGCTTTCAATGGCTTAATGGTTTGTTACTTTGAGAGACTTATGCAGGTGCATTATAAAGTCATTTGATCACTTCATGGAATACCAATTCCTGATTAAATTGAAGAACTACTCTCATGTATGGAAATCACCACTTGTGAAGATGCAGAGAATGGCCATGTTAAAATGCAGAAATCTGCTGCAGGGCAATACAGTGTATAGGTATCAGATAAGGTGCTCTTTAGGCTGAAGTGTTAGTTCTGGTTTTAAAATGTTTTTTTCCCACTGTTTGACTGCTCCACCAGCCAAGTTTCATTGTTCTGTTTCATACAGGTGTTTTCCACAACAGTAATACTAAGTGGCCATGTGAGTTTATGATGGATAGCACCGAAAGTAAAGGGTAAACAGCGTTGTTCTGAAAAATACAGCCTTACACATCCCCATATGTTGTTACAACTGTTTAAACTATCGTTCTTATAGCTGGAGACTGTTGTAGATAGAATGCTAGCTTTTTTCATTCTATTTATTATGTTGGTTTTAAAAAAAAAAAATACAAAGCTTCTTTAGGGACTAAATTATATCAATCAAGTCAGTGGGTAATATTCTAGTGTCATTACAACATGTGTATTCACATGTGTAATTAATAGCATACATACTGTACACATGCATCTCTTCACCGTAAAGAATAGGTTCAAAACAGTGTGTCTGTATAATGCAGATACAGTCACAGACAAAAGTATTGGCAACCTACAATTTAAGAGAATTCAAAATAATGACCTATTTTCTGGTTATTGACTTTATAATGCATTTCAATCAATTAATACAATCTTTAATTATTTCTATTATATTTTTACAGACTTAATATTAAGCTGCCAATTTGTCATGAACAAATGTTTGAAATGGCTTAAATGCTTTTACTTATTTCTTTTTTTTATAAAGACTGCTTGTTAAGCTACCAGAAATTGTGTATTTTGGTCTTTGTCATATTAATTAGTGGGTAATGTTCACTAAATGCTTGTGTTTAATGTTTTCTTGAATGATCTTGTATTAAGTGTAGGGTGCCAATACTCTTGACTGAGAAAGCATGCTTTTAAAATTGTACTGCACAGCTCTTCAAAGTGATCGTAGCTGACAAAATTATTCCATAAATCTTACTGGTTGTGTACTTCCTTTTGTTATATATCTTACACTCAGAGTCAGGATTCGGTCAATCACCGACAAAAATAACCATTTCGCGATTTGAGCATTGGCAAATGATTAAAGAATGAAATGAAAGGTTATTTCAGTCTTTGAGCAAATTATTTTAAATATCAAACAAACAAAGAACAAAAAAGAAAAGAAGAGACAGCTTCTTCATTCTTCGGTCTGCTGGAGGATCTCTGGAGCGCCTTTACAGTCGGAATGAATTTCAATTGTCCGATAGTTAATTCCTAACTTTGAATGATGTACTCAAAGAAAACAAACTTTCTCTTCGTACAGCAACAGCAGCTGATTCCGGGGCTATGCAAAGCTTAATTTCTTGCAAGTGCAACATATTTTGTCAAACAAAGAAGTGCTTCTGTGTGTGCAAGGGAGTTCACTGCAATGTTAAATGCCACAGCAACAAGCCTTGCAAAAACAAATACAAATACAGTAATTTGCATGTTTCTAAATCAAAATTGTGTGTTTTTTTTTTAATTAGCTCTCATTAGTGTTTCTTTATATGTAGCTAATTTTACCTGACTCTTATTAGCTAAACAGTGCTTTAAAGGAGGCTCAGCAGCCCAGAGGAGCTCTCAATATGGTTTCTTTTGAAAATGCTAATTTACCAAAGTTGTCATCATCTAAATTCTAAAACTAAAACATTTAAGACATTTTTTTTTGCTGTTGTCGTCTTTATTCCACTGTCAGGTGCTGACCGGGGTCTGCAAAACCTGTTTTCTAAAAAGTGGTAGTTCACCTCTTATGATTTATGAGAATAAACATTTAATAAGCAGACTTTCTCTTAAAAAAAGTGATTAGACAAATGTGGATTGACATTTGATTTTGCAGTTTAAATATTGTGTATACAAGTAGTCCATTTTTTGTTGCGTGAGTTTTTTCCTCTAAAATTGTATTTTCTAAATAATTTTTGCAAAGGAATTTAATTGAAATCCAATGATTTATTGGCCTAGGAGAGATTACATACAACAAAACCACAGGAAAAACAAAAAAAACAGTTTTAATATTTGCAAAATCTCGAAGAGCTACCAAAATTTCCTTGTAAATGCAGCTGTATTTGATAGTATGCCTAAGTTTTAGATAATAGGTCTAATTAAATGGTAAGTGCTTTATGAGCTAGTCTGGAGTTTAATTGGTTCAACTAAATGATTAAAATACATGGGCAGAACAGACATGGACAACATGGCCCAAGGCTGCCCAATTCATTCTCTCTTAAAAACCTATTCACATTTTTAAAACAACAGAAAGTAAAATGGAAAATGTATTATCCTTTGATCCTTCATTTTTATCAAGTTTTTGAACCAATTAAGCACAAAGACACCAAACAACTGGTTCTAGTAACTTACATTATGCATTCTTACACAGCTCTTTGAAGCATAACAATGTAACACAACAATGCTTTTGTTAAACTTTCTAGTTAATTTACCCAACACAATCAGCTCCAAATCGATTTCAACTTCCAAATAAATGAAACATATTGATTGCTAAATGTATTACCGTCATTTTACTTTCCAATCAGACCCCTTTTTATGCATATAAGAGTAGACAAGCCACATTCCCACCAAGTTCAGTTAGATTACAAAATAATACAAAATACAGTATAAAAAACATTTACAAGAAATCTTTCTAGACAAAATATATAATATCAATATGTACAAAAAACTAAGTTCTAATAAAATATCTAAAACAACAGCTTCGTGGCAAACTGATGAAATAAAGACTGACACAGTAAGCACTGGAGAGTGAACAAATTCTAACCATTTACAGGAAGCTTTGAATTCACCTCAATCATTTGTATGCCACTTCTAGTCTGTTCAGTTACGCATAAATATGCTGGTGGAAACACAGGCCTCTTCTGAGCTCAAGTACCTGATTTTAGGCAGTGGAAATACAGCAAACGACTTGTTTAGTTCTACATTTTGGAACCCCAATTTCATCACTGAAGATCATCATTACACATGGCAAGAACACACTGTGACATCACCTTCATCTTTTTAATTCATAACATTATAATAAAAAGCACAGAAGGCAAAAAGCTTTTGATTCTTTACATAAGTTTTTATGAAACATATTTTGTACAGAGGAGTGTACTACCAGTAAAATATGGCATTTAATAAACCAAGATAGATCTACTGATAGAATATACCTGACGAATACTTCATAAGGTGCTTAATATGAATATCCATGGAGTGGAATGCTGGGACACGTCATCGTACTGTATAAAGATTTTTATTTATTTATTTATTTATTTTTTTAAAGCTTCAAAATAGTCCTGTCAAGCTACCTTCTGCAGGAAAAACACCAGACAAAAATACATACTAAATATGTACAAAACATAAAATGCATTGGTGCTTCCAGAAGAAAGGTTTTAAAAGTCTGTTTTTTTCTTCTTTCTTTTACACAGACGCCATCTGTAGCAGCTGCACCTTAAATTGCTGTGCATGATGGGAAAGATCTGTTACCCTGTCCACCATGTCCTGTACAGCTGCTGTGCTGGGGTAGTGCAAGGCTGCCATTTTGGTAGATGACACAATTGATTTTAGATGTTCGCACAGGATGTTACTGCAGTTCATAACTTTATTCCTGATCTCCAAAGTGGAGGTCTGTCTAGACAAGGTATCCCCTATAAACACTAGTTTGTGAGCACTGAGAATGACAAACTTGCTGTGAGCAACAAAGATCCGGGGAGGCTGGCCTGCACTAATGCAGCTGAAGAAGGCATCAATGGCGTTCAGAAGTGTAACAAAGTGGGTCTCGCACTGCTCAGAATAGAAGAAAAGCAACTGCTTGTCCTTAGCACACTGGCCACTGTTCGTCTGGGGAATGTTCTGGGATGCGCTCCACGTAGATATGTCATTTTCTACGGGCTTGATAACCTCTTTCTCTAGCTGTTTGAACTGATTAAGCTGAAAAACAGATTGTTGGTTTATTAAGACAATATCTTAAAAACACAGACACACTGTTTCCTGGCTGCAGGGAACGATACAGGCCATGATCGGGTCACCCAAAGTTCATAAGTTCAAAAATAGGCCGGTTATACACTGCTAAAAGCACCAGTTTAATAATGCGCTGTTCAGAGAAGCATAGCTGAAGGTGTCACGTTGCAGAATCCTTTCTACTGCCTTCTGGATTTCTGCTGAAGTATTCTGTTGGTTTCTAAGCGTGGCATTATGATATTACTACAGGTATCTGAAATGATGTTGTCCTTTCAAAAACTGTTTGCGGTCTATTTTAAATACCTAAACTAGGAGGGAGGCAACCTGTAAAAACTTTCAGTCCAGACACTGTTTCAACCATGTCCTTAATTAAAGGAAACCAATTTAACCTCTGACCTGGAGCTAAAATTCTAAACAAACCCTGGCAGATCTAAGTATTGCATTTTTTATGGCAAATAAGCCATTTCTATTATCTGAAAATATGTCCTTACTGCTTTACTTGAATATAAAGAGAAACGAAACATTTATGCTGCAACAAGACTGTTGTCATATTTAATTTATTGCCTCTTTGTTTAAGAGGAAAATGTTGTAGCAGCAAGTGAATGTATGTTTTTAACTGTGTGCACATGTATGTGGCCCATGACTGTTTAGTATTAGAAACATGCTGTCTATGGACAGGGTTATTATATGTAGCTCAGGGATGCCCAACAAAAATATGTATTATCAAAAGATAAATCGACCATGCAAAGCACACCTGAAAAGGCATAACAAACAAGTGTCTGGAATATAGCCATGACATACCTGTTCCTTTTCCAGCTGTATCTTGTTCTGTTTGATGATGTTCTCTTTCTCTAAAAGTTCTTTCTGTTGCCTCTCAAATTCCTCTTTTCCCTGTTGAAATGGATATAATGTGGTAATGAATGAGAAGGTCGCAGCCTTTCTCATAGTGATAAATTTCCTTCACAGGTGCACTGTCTCTTCAATCAGTATCAGAAAATATGAAGCATAAAGTTGCATTCGCCACTCATTTTTTAAAAAAATATTACGATTACTATATGTAATACTTAAATACAATATCATCACTGTATAAGGCAGCCTTTATAGAATGCAATAATGTGGTATGGTCATGGCTCCCATTTGCCTCATAATGCCATTCCACTTGAATTCTTGTTATAAAAGATGAACACAAAATGGACTCTTTACTGTGGCTCCTGATGAGCATTATAAAAAGAGGACTGTACAAACTGAAATACATGAACTGCTTAGTTTGTGTTTGCATGGGAATTGAACAGCAGCTGGGGTCCATAATCACACAGAATTCCCAAGCTAGAACTAGTTGGATGTTTCAAAGGTAGACAGTATCACCATGATACACTAACTTACACCACCAGGACAATCAAAGAGAGAAGAAATTAATCATTATTCCCTACCTGTAAATGGACGTAGTCATAATCTTCCATCCAGCTCTTCACACATTTCTCAGCGATGTTGTTTGACTTTTGGTCAGTATCAGCCAGACCAGACAAAGCCTTGCACTGGCTGACTGCATTGTCCTCTTTTCCCAGGTGTGGCTGTGGGCTGTTATAAATGTAGTCTTTTGAGTTTTTATCTTCAGCTCTGAGATCACTGACACTATTAGAACCCAAGCCGCATGGGGACCTTTGAAACAGGAGCTCGGCGTTAGTGCTGACGGAGGATGCCAACTGCTTGACATCATCCAGAATTGTCCTTGCCACCATGATGAACCGGTCCAGGTCATCACATTTGTTGTGCGGCTTATTGGTAGCCAAGACGTTTAAGGACCAGCTCCAGCCATCCAGAGCATGGCTGGTTTGCGTGAGGATCTGGTTAGAATCCTCCAGTCTCTGAAGCTGTTTTTTAAGTTTGGTGTACAGGGGGAGGTCTGATAGGCCTGATGCATTGGCTGTCGCCCCTTTGCTGAAATTTAGAAAATCTGTCAAGTTTTGCTTGACTTTATCTACAGCTACATGAATCTCATTCGCGTGCTTCTCCATATATTCATAGGACCTCCAGTTGGGGGCCACGTAACCCATGAGACCTGAGACAGATGACTCGGCACTCTGCTGAAGCCAGGAAACCCTTTGGATGGCTGTGTCTAAGTCTAAAAGGAGTTTGTTCTCCTGTGTAAGGGTAGTGGAGACGGATGACTCTTTGGAAGTGGTGGAGGAAGTTGACATGTTGCTTCTTGTGCTTCCTGTGCTGGAGTAAGACAACCTGTTCATCCCATCGGTCACATCATGGAAAGCTCTAGAGTCTTGCAAAACCTGCGGGGGTACATCATATATACCTTCTCCCTTTTCTGAGGCTAGCCTATCCCCAGCAGTCTTTTGATTTCCAGGGAGTTGCATCCCTCGAGGAATATCGTACACATCTTTCTGGGCCCCAAGTTGGTGCCCAAGCAAATGGGTGGGCGGGATGTCGTAGATGCCTTTGTTGTTGCGTGGCACCATGTCAGAACTTGGTGGAAAATCATAGTTGGAATGTCCCAGCGGTTTAATGCTGGGAGGTGGAACATCATATACTCCTTCAGCTTTATTCCTCATTGGTGGTGGAAAATCGTAGTTACCCTCTCTTTGAAGGGGTGCAGAATACACCTAAAAGAAATAAATATAAAACAGAATTTTTACCACATGGTCTATAAAAATAGGAATGGGAGTGAAAAAAATATTTGGTCTGATTTGAAAACAGCACTGTCAAAACTAGTTATTTTAAAGTTATTTGCTGGTAAATGCTTACAGCTCCGAACCACTTACTTTTTGGGCTTATTGTACTTATTTAAAGAAGCACCACCCCTATTACAGCCCCAGATCCCCTTCTCATAAATCTTCTTGAATTTCTAACTATAACTGATAAAAAGAAGCAAACGTGCTTTTGCTACTGCATGTTTTGTTTGTTTTATTATTGTTACTACAACATTGTAGTTGAAAATGGGGTAGCCAACAGTGCTCTAGGTATAGAACAGCTGTTGTTTTGGATGGTTGAACATTTGCATATAGCTGTGCGTAATCATAATAATATATACATTTTATCTTGTATGTGTGAAGGTGTCTGCATCTATTGATCCGTGCATCTTTTTTTTTTTCTTAGATCCAAATAGAGAACATCTGGGGTATGGCCTGCTTTCCATCTGATGACAAGCTTTCAGTGTAGGTTTTAAAAACACTAAATTAGGACCTAAGTAAATAACAGGTTCACTGAGATAGAACATTATTAGCTATTTCCTACCAACAGGTGCTTATCTTTGCTCTTCACACTTTCGCAATGGTAGTTCGAAAAGCAAAAAGCACATTTAACAATAATTCTCTCCTCTGTTACCCTTCTATGCTTTTACAAATACTCAAGTGAGTGGTGGGTGTTCAGTACATAGAGCAGGGTGCAATTTAAATGTAACCTTTGTGTGCCATTTCCGTTAAATATTGAGGTGGATTGCCCCAGTAAACCCACTTACTCAATGTTCTAAATAGATAATAAATAATCAACTCTATATTAAATCAGGGGCTTAAACAAACCAAAATGGAAAGAAAACTCGTGTTCAATAATCCTTATTTGTGAGGAAGTCGTTTGGTTGTGATTTCTTTTGGTGATGGGCAGTTGTGTTTTAATGCACCTACCCCTTGAGTTGAAGGGGGGACATCATAGACTCCCTGAGCCTGAAGATCTCCTGTCTGGCCTGGCGACATGTGGCCCTTTTGCATTGTTGGAGGGATGTCGTACACCTGCCAGATAAAAATGAATGTTTTAGACCCATACTCTGGTCAGAGGGTCAGACAGATTGAGAGAGAGAGAGAGAGAGAGAGAGAGAGAGAGAGAGAGAGAGAGAGAGAGAGAGAGAGAGAGAGAGAGAGGGGGGGGAGAGAGAAGTAGACAGTGCAAACGAATGAAGACAAGATGGCACACTACCAGTGCTCCTGATAAAGTTTTTGGCCCTGAGTAATAAATAAATGTTTTACAATTTTTACTGGTAATGGGGTAGGTATTAAAAAAGAGCCATCCATTTTAACTGTAATGTTACTTGAAATAGTTTATTTTTATTTTCATTATTTTTTGTGTTATGTCAACTAGCAGCAGTCACAATTTGTTCATACATGCCTCAGAAAGAGAACAGCGAGAGAGTTGTGGACTTCCAAATGGATCACATTTCAAAAGAGAGGAGCTTACCCCTTGTGGTCGAACGGGCGGCACGTCATACATATCCTGCTGATATTGGGAGATAGACTCATTGGCATAGCCCTGTCCAACCCGGACTGGGGTGACAACCTGTTTGTCAAGAAACACAGACAAATGTCATTCAATTACAAAAAATTATTTTCCCAACAATTACATTACATACTCCAAGTTTACCAGCACAGAGAATACGAAATACTGTAAATACCTTTTTATTAAAAAAAAATGAAAACAGTTAGAAGTGAGTCCCTGGCCAGTGTAAAATGACTCATTGATGCTTAATTCAGTCCCAACTTTTATGGTTGTTGTGAACTATGTGTTTATACTTTTAAAAGTATAAACCTGAACTTGCAGTAGCATCAATGCAAGTATCTCACCAGTATGGTAATTTAGGATGTGTGCAAGAGGAGTTGATATGTACAGATGCAGGCCCTTATCAAGTTCAAGGGGGTACACCAAAAACCTCCCAGAGAAGTTGATTCCCTGCTCTAAATTCTAAGTAAGCATGCATGTCTGCATAAATATCTCAGAATGAATACAAGCTCTGCAGTAAACATTTCCAAAGCTTGCCAGTCTTAACCAGGTACAGGCCCTCATCTCACCCTCCCATGGTCCTGGGTTCCCCTATCGTTAATCAATCTTGAGCATCTCTCAAGAATATCTGCTTTGGACAAGTTTACAGGAAAATATTTACATTTACAGCATGATTAACAACAGCAGTTAGACTTTCCCTTTAAAGAAATGGCAGAAGATTATTTTTTGTATAATTAAAGTAAAACAATGTCTATTCTCATCATTGTGCCCAGAATGTTTCTTTGGGACAAACATTAAAAAAAGAACTTTCAAGACCAGGCTTGACTCCTGCAATTGTTGATGCTTATTAATCAAACAAAAACAACAGCCTTTTATATTTGGTCAGTTTAATTGTTTTTCTGAGAAACCAGAGACAAAAGCACAGCACCTTCTAATTACATTGTTTTAGACAGGGTTTCTTTTTTTTATCCACACAAAGGCATCTTTGTTTTCTTACAATAACAAGAAAATACAAATACATACCACAATGTACCCAGCTATTTTGTTCCAAAATAAGGAGAGCAGTGTACATTATACCGAGGGCTTCCGATTTTCGACTTTAACCAATAAAAAAATTCCGATAAAAAATGAAATTGGTGAATAACAAACACTGGAAAGGGTTACTCAATTCACACTGACCTCAGCCCTTTCACATAAAAAAAAAAAAAACACTACTATAAAAACATAACAAAAACCTAAACTCCCTTTCCCAGTGCAGTGGGGCAATGTCCCTCTTTCCTGACTTGTATCTAGCATTAATTTGATCTGAAAACTTTAAAACCACCCAACTACTGAGTGGCACCAAATTCCTAGATTTCTATTGGAGACTCCGCTTGCGAGATTTAAAATGAGATTACAATTAGGCACTGAGACTTATTTGTGAAATTAGCTCCAGCTCTGGAGTGGCTGCGGTAGCTTAGCTCTAGCTCCAGGCTGGCTGCAGAGCTGATGGCCCTCTGTTCCAGCTCCAGGCTGGCTCCAGAGCTGATGGCCCTCTGTTCCAGCTCCAGGCTGGCTCCAGAGCTGATGGCCCTCTGTTCCAGCTCCAGGCTGGCTCCAGAGCTGATGGAGACAGTCTGAATACTAGTTCACTTTGACCCGGTTGATCCAACATTTTTCATTTGTCAAAATTGAAATATGACATAGATTTAATGTTACTTCCAAATATATCATTGCAAAACATGTTTGTATAAAGGTAAACAAGAATGCATTCTTTACACAAAAGCTATTCAGTGCCTAAACACAAGTACCATAATAATATTAAAAATCAGGGGTTAATAACAGAAAACTGGTACTGATGATAAGCCACATGCAAATTGAAATTAATGCAGTTTAATATGTTAATTTGAAAATTTTAACGAAATACCTCAACTTATGTAGAAGTTTTAAAGCTAAAACTCTGACTTGTTTTACATAACTCTGTTAATTCATTGTGACATCTGTTTTAAGTTATTTTCTGCATTCCATCCAGATTAAAATTATTGCAGATGTGTTCTTTTTAACAGGAGACTGTCCTCTCGTTTCTTTCTTTTTTATCCCTCTGCTACAAAAATTGCAGATGTCTTATGGCAAAAAATTCACAGTGTAGAAAACAATTTATTGTCAGTCATTAAGTGTTGCAGTAATGATGCTGCTATATTTTAGTCCCAGTGGTTTCATTCCTTAGAGCTACCTGCCTACAACATAAAACAAGGCAGGCGGAAAGTTTATTAATGAAGATGCACCCTCAAAGTGAGACTGAGCCAGCTGTGAGGTGGAGAAAGGGGAGCTGATGGGAGAATGAAGCAAGATGACAGTGTAACTAATGAAAGTACAACAGGGGTACCTATTAGCAATGTGCTGTAAACTATCACTTGCCACTTTTACCATGCTCACACTGCTTGTTCAGGAAATAATAAAAAAAAAAAAAAAAAAAAAAAAAAGGCCTACCTACCCTGTTTTTTTCCCCAGCGTAACCCAAACCACACATTTTTTATTACTAAAATAATTCCAATTTCAACTAAATGAAGCCAGACAGCAGAATACACTAATGTCATGCATGGTTTTACTTGATTATATGGAACTTGAAACTGACTGCTGGGTTATGATAATAATCATAAAGTCGGTGGCTTGCGTCCTCTCCCAAATTCCACTTGTCAAATTCACTATTCAGCCAGCCAAGACGGGTTACTGCACCACAAATCTGCCACATCGACAAGTGAAAAACAGCCCAGATGCTTCATTCTCCAGAAAGTAAAGTGTTAAAACAAATGCCTAGCTTGCCAAATTAAAAGCACAAGTTCAGACTCCCCAAACTGCCATCACGCCATCCCCCAATTCTTAAGAGTAGAGACTATAGCACTCTGGGAAACTGGACAATGTGAGCAATGCTGTTCTCTAGTACTCATCCAAAAGTGATGGAACAGGGCCATGCGCCCATACAGCTCACATTATTAGGAAACACTTAGTTCAGAAAGGCCTGTAAAATAGAACCATATGGTTTTCTTTTAAACACACAACCACCCGCACACCTGCTTTATAGAACAGATGCCATCCGTCAATGAGGTAGATCCTTAATGGATAAAAGTTTCCAAAAGTCAAAAAACCTTACAGTGTTAAAATACCTTACTGTAGAGAAATACATCTGTGGTCAGGGGAAATACAGACTATTGTTTGGGTATTCTTAAAAAAAGAAGTGACCTAAACATATTAAAGATAATGTTTCTATCTTCCTGGCTTAAGATTGAATAGCTTAGCGCTGTTTAAAGCTGTATTAGAAATGTCCTTAAAATCACTTGGAACCCAAGCATAAGTCTACTAAAGCAGACTACTGTATACAGCACTCCCAACATTCTTACCAAAAGGAATCATATGTACAACATTCCAGAGATCTAATGACCTACAGGCTTTAACCTGAAGACACAGGCACATTAACCATATCCAAAAAAAGGCAGTGTTTGTGAATCGTTTTCATGGGGAACATCAATGAGCTACAAAGGCTGTTTCTGTGTTCAGGAGTATCCATGACCATCTGGTTTCTCAAAAACCAAACCGTACATTCCAAACCACTAATCTTGCTTTACAGGCACCAGTATTCCTCTGTCCTGTCACTATGCCTGGCTGTCCTATTTGTGAAGCTAAAGATTAGCCCGTTACTTAATGGAAACGGAGCGAGCCAGCCACTGTGGAAAATTGGCATTGCCAGTCTGTCCTTTATTTAACCATTTATTAAACCTCTGCAGTTCAGACATCCCATTTTTTTGTGCAGTCCTTCCAGTCAAACAAACATTCAGTCAGTTGACAATTGTACTAGCTATCAAAGTCATAACATTGCTTTAGTCCTTTCAGAATTCTGCAAGTAACTTGTTTTCTCTTTGTACAATGAGAGTGAAGCACAACATAGCTGCTAGTTTCCAAACCTTGAGGAAAATGAACAGGAAAGGTGAAGCCCCTCCTAATTCTTTTCACTGAAAAGCATGTCAATATTGATTCCACACATGAGGAAAAAATAAATAAAAATCACTATTGCAGAGCCTGTGAGCCCAGGTGTTAAAGCAGTTACACTGCTGGGCTGTCCTTTTAGAACCCTTTGTTCTCTGACTCCATACATATTCGATTTCTGCAAATGTAGGTGGTAGTTGCAGACCTTTCTATTATCCAACAGAGGATTCAGTTATGACTAGGTGCTTGCAATTCCATAAATTCACGCACCTCTAACAAACAAGGTTTTGCATTTCCTCCTCACATCCACAAATTACACCATCATGGGAAACCGTTCCCTAACCTTTCTCAGCAACTAGGATTAAGTCAATGAGTGGACTTTGGAAAGACCTTTGCCTTGATGTGTACCCATCAACTGGTTCAAAGAGGTGAAGGAAAACAAGAAAAACGTGGGAAACAAAATAAGCTGATAATAAAAGGGGCTGCCACAACCAACTGTCTAACCCCACCACCCAGCTCACTCTGCAGACTAAAAAGGACATGGTGACCCAGGCCATAAAGAAGTCTCCATACACACACCATGACCTCCAGTGCCCAGAGCCCTCCCGCATGCATTGTACAGACATGGACAGGTGCACTATCCTCAAAGGCTTACTCATTGGCCTATCGGAGACAGCACTGCAAGATGTGGTTTCCTTTAACCTTTGCCCTCCTTTGCAATGGTGTTTGAGGCCACCTGCTGTCAACCTTTGATAAGGACTATTCTCCCCTATAACAGGATCTGTAGCCATGCATGCATCTTTCTAGTACGACTGCAAGGGAAGTGTTTCCAAAATTACAACCGTGAAAATGCTACGAGTTTGTGGTAAACACTTTCAATGAAGAGAGTAAATGACAGTGTCATTTACTGTCTGCACCACTTCTACAGAGATTACAATTTGGTACATCCTACAATATATCAACTCAATACAGCACCTGTAAATGCTGCGATAAACTAGGGTTAGGGTTAAAAAAAAAAAAAAGTCCAGAGATTGTATCGAATAGATCCTAAAATATAATTCTTATACGGTTAAATTAGACTTGCTCAGACGCAATCAGCTATTTTTATAGGCTCCTTGTAAACTTTTACAATTCTGTCACAGTATTGTACGTGCTTTATAAAGCATAAAATGAAGGCTACACTGAGTAATTTTCTTTGTGAAATAGAAAGGTATTTGTACTATCTAAAATAAACAAGGCAGGACAGTGATGTGTAGCAATATTTGTTTCTTTACAGAGCCAGGCCCTATTGACGCAGTTGGAGAGAATGCCTATTTATCAGACCCTAATAAGCAAAAAGATCTTGCTGTGACACAGAGGGAAGGGAGTCTCTGTGAAGAAGTTAGATGATGAGGTTTTAGTTAAAAAAAAAAAAAAAATGTTGTTACCCACCACCTTAAAAAGAAAGTTTGAAAATATTGTGCAGCCAAACTTATATTGTATGTGGTTGTGCATATAACATGTAACTTATTTGCTTGTAATGTTTACAGAAAATATTTACTGTAACAAGTGTTTGCTTTAGAGTCTCATAAGGTTTAATAATGTTTGACATTCAGTTTTGTATGCTGCCTCAGCTACAGTATTGTGCTTTTTACTCTTGAAGACCTTTCAATTCACCAGTGCCTCTTTTATACAGTATGCCAGTACTAAAAAACAGGAGATTCCTGTACTAAGCGTAAGTGACTGTACTGTATAATACTCAGCTGTGGATAGGGAGGTGAGATCATTTACTTACTCAACTGGAAGCAGACTAATAAAAGTGTGTCCTGTTTAAAAAACCAACCCTGCTGCAAGTCACAACATCAGGAAGCTCCTTGTTGCTCAGCCAGACTCATGGCTTGGGGCCCGCACAGATGCCTGCATCCAAAACCCCAGCTCCTGTCAGCAAAAAACAAGATTAAACTAATAATCACTCTTGTGCTTTTCATCTGCTGTTACTCACTCCTACAGAGAAAAAGATAAGACCACAGTGCACAGGAAGATTGTTTGGCTTGGTTTTCAAGCCAGTGCACTTACTTGCTTTGTTATATGACAAACAAGGACACCTTCCAACACAATTCTTTAAAAAGGAAGACGCAGGGTTTCAAGTCATAGTATAGAATCAGAAAATCTAAGAATTTTTCTTTTTTTTTTAGTTGACACCCTAAGCACAATTATATTTTTGGCTCCTTTACATCCTATTTGAATTCCCTCAACTGCCAACTCCCCCCACTCCCTCAGCTATTTTATAGGACTGCCGATCAACACTGGTTCCGCAATGTCTGTTGGTTCAACCGTCTAAGGATGATTCTCGCAGGAATATTTCTTCACACATCATACATAGCACCTCTACATATACATACACTTGCCCAACTAAGGTTAAATCACAAGAGAAATGCCTGGGAGCGATGAGGGCACAATATTGTTGCACAATTATTATAAACCCTGTCAGTATACAATGTACACCAGCCAAAAACTTAAAAAAAAAAAAAGTAGTAACCACAAAGTACACATATCCAAGCAAATCTTTATAACATGCCTTCAGTCCCAAATATTAACCCAGTGATTTCACCTCTTCTGTAAATACACCTGGGAAGACATTTCTACAGGAAAACAGGCTAACACAAACTATTAAACCTCATGAGGTCTGCATAAAGGCTTATCCCCCCCCCCCCTTCTGCCCCTTTTCACTATGAGTGTCCACACAGCAGCAGGTATGCTGAGCTATTGCAGGTAGCTCTAACCAATGATAAGCCTGTTTGTTATTTTTCATGTCAAATTTTCACAACACATATTCATAGATGACTGCTGCTGTACATCCAGAGAGCACTGTTGACAACTGCTTCCAGTCATTCACCTACTGTACTTTATTTGCACTTTGAGAAATAAAGTCCTATTTAAAACCAGGTAATCTGAAGACAACGGCATTGAAACTCAGCTTTGTCTGGGACACTCAGAAGTGCCACACCTTGTTAATCATTGGTAATATGCCAAAATGAGATAAGGTTATGGCTTTATTGTTGTTTTGCCTACACCAGACTGAGATGCAACTAGCTAATAGTGTGCCATCAACACACAAGTATTATGTGGTAACGCAGTATGGTTTACTTTTATAATGAAAGTCATAAAGGTCTAGTATTAATTAATTCTGTACAAAAAAAATTGTCTTATTAACAAAATTCCCTTTTTGGTTAGGTCATAGAGGTTACATTAATTAAAAGTCTTCCATCCAGTAAAAAACTAATACCACTGCTGAATCACCAAAAGCCAACAGCAATCAAGAAATTGGCAAACAAGAACCACCATTTTAAGTCAAACACGAGTGAATCTTACTGGGCAGTATGTTACAACTTCCCCAGTCACGGCTACTTACAAAATTAGAGTTGTCAGTATCATGGGAAAGTAGAGCACCATGACACTCTCCCACTGTACCTATACAGTGCATGTAACATGACATATGGTCAGACAAAACAGATCTCATGATTACACTCTGAATGTGATAATCAGGTTTTATCACACTTAGATAAGTGGTTCTTTATATAGAAGTATAGTGTACAAATAAAATGAAGGAAAACACTTCTCATTGGTAAGAGATTTATAAATTCTCTGTCTTTGCTTGGCACTCTTTTAGAGCTCATTCAAGTGATAATTCCTTCTTATCCTACTACTGTCTGTTTGATAGAACATGCACACCGTCATAAATTATACATTTTAAAGTGGGTCCTAAGCCCCTTTCACACTGGCACCTACTCAGGTTCAGACCTGGGTTCTGGCTACCCGGTTCACAATCCCGCATAGTGTGAAAACATTTACCCGGGTCGTAGCTGGGTTGACACGCTTTGACCCGGGTTGAGCGAGACAAAACGCATAACGGTCAACAAAAAAGAACAAACAGCCACGCCTGCGTGAAAGTTTCACTTTTGCAAGGAACGTTTTTGTTTATTCTGTTTAGCCATATTTTTGTTGCTTGAGACGCACCATGAGCCAGATTGCAGCAGGGATGAAGAAACATTTGCTCCAATCAACATTTGGCCGACAGTTCAATCCAGAGAAGCTTGGATGCTTCGGGGGCATTGACATGCATATTGTTTACTTGAGTCTGTCACCCAGATCAACCCTGCTTTATCAAAAGCAGTGTGAAATCGCGTAGCTGACCCACATGACACGGGTCCTGACTCGGGTAGGTGCTGACCCGGGTAGGTTCTGACCAGGTTAGAGCATGCCAGTGTGAGGGGCTCTAGATGTACTGTACTACAAGTGTTCAAGTTGTTCACCCCACCCCCATTTCTTATGTGATCAAAATTAAAAAATTGTTATTTTCTTTTTTTCACAAAATGCAAACAAAGCCTTGGGATTATAAAAACCTATCCAAAAAAGGGTGGAAGTCAGGAGAAAAAATTGTCTGACCTTTCTGCCAATATAAACTGGACGGAAAATTTAAGCTGCAGTACCTTTCAGCCAAGCATTTCCTGTCCTGTCCTCCTCCAAGTCCCTGGGTAACAATATAAATCTCTTCAGCAAGCATTGTAGATGCTTTCACTTTGCAGAACAGCTTTGTTTACAGGCTTTCAATACTTTTCCTTTTTACTGCTTGGTTTAGACAACACATTTGCCAGCAAAGGCAAGAAAATACATTATTTTAGTAAGCTTTGCAGCTGTTAAACGCTAAATACTCCCCTGACAAGTGAAACCAATGACTGCTTCTGTACCTGGGGGCTACAGTTGCTCCCAATAGTTAAGTGTTTTTAACTTCAAATTTGTGCAGGACCACAGAACTGAAGTTCAAACTGATAGGAGTCTTAGGCAGATAAAAATTGTAATGGACTACTAACCACTCCACAGTCACCCAGAGGACTACATGTGTCTATCCATCAAATACAGAACATTTCACCTGGAGGAACTACCTTGTTTACAGGAGTAGCACAGCTGTAAATTTGCAGTTTGGTGGAGAACCTGAAGCTAGGTAATTTACTGACGCATGAACAGGCAGGTGTGAAGGGGAAAACTGGTAGTACACATATACTGATTCACCAACCTTAGAAGCCATTAAGGCTTATTCACGCAGAAAGCAACACGATGAAACACCTAAGCACATTTGTACATTAGGATGGCACGACATAACGGTATCCAAGCAGAAATCGTAGATTAGACATAAATCCCAGGGAAAACAATTTATATTCCTTCAGACAGACACAAGACAGGTCGTACATTTTGAAAACTTTGTTGGCATTTACACTCATTATTTACTGTAAAAATGAGATTAAGCAAAGCGAACTACTTCCTGCTAAATGCACTATGGGGGCTCACATTAAAGCTACACAAATTAAAACTAGTTTTTTCAACACTGGGGAAGTTAACACACACCATTTTCAGGAAGCAACTTAATTGGTAGTTAGCTTGTCAGTATTGTAAATCATGGTGCCATCCAGTTCATGCTTTCAGTTTTACTAACAGGACAGTATTTATCCCCCCTCCCCCCATCATTTCATCTGAGAACTACTCAATCCTGAACAATTTTTTTTTATTTCCAAAATGCACAGATTGCTGATAAATACACACTTTACAGAACACTCACAAAGGTAACCACAGTAGAAAGAACACACTAACAAACTTGATCCTAGAGCAAGGCTGACCAAGCCTAATCATGTGTTTACAGAGGCAAGGATTCTGCAGGAAATTAATGTGTTATAAAATGACTAATGCTTGAATTCAAGGTCGTCATGCCTCATTGAGCATACAGAAGTTTTGCAGACTAACAGAGCTTGTTTTTTGGTTTATACAGCCCTAACAAAAGTTGTACTGTAATGTGAGTATAATCAATCACATATTTATTTATTTATTTACTTATTTATTTTAAAAAAGGAAACTTACTGGTGAGCAGCATCTCTCAAACCAGGGCTTCTAGAATCCTATAATTTCTAAATGCAACACATTCCTATATTTCCCATACACTAACCTTACTGGACGGTCCATCCGTACCCCAGATGCTCCTCTGAACAGAGGGCGGCACTTGGTATATATCTTTGTCAGTTGGGCGGTGGCTTGGGGGCACCTGGTAGATGCTCTGCTGGTTCTGATGAGATGGAGGCACTTGGTAAACAGAGTCTGTGAAGGAGGAGTTCTGTGTGATGGGTGCTGGGTAAGCCTGCTGCTGGGAGGCCTGGGTTGTGGTCATCTGGTTAGGGGACTGGCTGTCAAACATGGGCCCTATAAGGAGCTTCAAGCGGTTGCCCGGGGCGATGCCTTGACGGCCATGCAGGGAGCAGAGCCACCATCCTTCGAGGCCTCCAGTGTTCTGCTCAATCACAGTCAGGATGTCTCCTTTGCGGAATGCCAGCTCCTCAGGAGACTCTGGTACATTGTCGTACAAGGCTTTTGCCATCAGATTCTGGAAAAACAAAACATGGTATAAATTATCCCACTTGAAGAAAAAGGAGAAATGTTACCAAGTAAATGAGCAGATTTCTACTACCTGGTGCAGTGTAGAGCTCTAACATTAAGATGGAAGATGACTATTGAAGTATGAAATTTAAGATGTTCAAATGTCATAGGGTTAAACAGCAAATCAGTGGCTAGACATATATCTGAAAGCTGAATCTTCTGTTTTCCAGTCCATAGTTCTAAGCTATGTGTTTCACTACATAAATAGATCAGAAAGATACAAAATGTTTACAGGAAGCTGGCTGCTGACCATCATCAGTGGTTTGAATGTGTGCTAGCAATTTTCACAACAATTGGACCATTTTTTAAATTTACAGTTACTGCTGTTTGAAATATCACACAAAGCAGGATTACAAGTTAAACGATACACTTTAGAAGATGCTACAGCAAATAAAAAAGCTATTTATGGTACGGTGTCCACACAGTTCTACTGAAGTGATACTGTACTTTATCAGAACTCACGAAGATTGAGGTAATACAAAAAAGTGTTGAGCCTTAGCCATTCTGCATTTGGGGTTGAGGAAAACTCATATTTGGAATTCTTCTGGATTAATTTCACTCAAACAGAAATGATTCTATGGTTCAAATATAGAACAGAGCTATGAATTCTCAGTTTACAGGTCATGTTTCATTTCTGTTTTTGTGTTGGTCCTAGTAACACTTCACCTCCAGAACTGGGACTATTTCACAACCTTATGGTAACTTAAAATAGTTATGTGAAACATAATGGGCTTTACTTTTTATAAATATCTCTTAACATCAGTGCCAGGGAACAGAAACCCATGAAGTAACATCTTGTCCATTTCTGGTCTCTCATTTGCAACACAGATATGCTAAGTAATGCTGGGATGAACACAGGATTTTCATGTTCAGATATTTGCTGAAAACTTAAATATCCGTTCAGCTATTCATTAATTGAATAATAAAGTAATAAAAGCCATTATATTGCTCAGAATGTAGGCAGAGACAGCATAGCAGTAGGGGAAGGGGACATGGCACCTATGTGTGTGACTTTATTTTACAGCAAGATACTACCATATGCAACATGTTAAAGTAGAGAAATATCCCAGGAGTAAAGAATACATTGTGAATGCCTTACTTTACCCCAGTGACTTAACTACAAAACAAAGGATGCCAAATAGCAGTTCAAGTTAAACATTGTTTTGTTTATTCCTGAAATAAATATCACCTTAACATTTGTCAAAAAATATGTGTTTGAACATTCGGATATTTGTCCCATACGGAAGAGCCCTAGGGCCATGGAAGAAAAAAAAAAAAGAAATTAAATTTCGACTTTTAAAGTAGAAGAATTTGTGTTTTTAAAGTCGAAATTTCGTCTTTCAAAACATGAAATTTCGACATTTTACAACCACTGGGTCATGGGACGAGCCAGAGGAGGTGGAACTCGGAACTCTTGCGGAGTTATATATAAATATAAACTTAGACAGTACTAGTGAATAGTTTAGAACAGGACTCTATGGAGGTATGTGCTTATACCACAGTTCTTTGATGATCCAGTCTAAAAGCCACATTAGCTAATTAGACTGCTGTTAGCAAATGAGCACACCTTCCGCTAGCCACACTTGATTCCGAGGCTGAACCTATATCAACTGGCAGACTAACTTCTGAATAATTCTCCCTATATAAAGTAATTCAGATCTAATAGAGCCAATACACTGTATTTGGTATGAACTGTCAACCAAGCACCACATACGGTGCATCATTCTTTTAACTGTGCATCTGTAAATCAACCCTATATTTAAAATAAAGCAGATGAAGACGGTAGTAGTACAGCTATTGTGAAATATAATCCATGTACTTAATCTGATAACCAGGCACTAGATAGCTTTGGCCTGCAGTCTTATTGCTTTGAACCTTTATTTTATATATATATATATATATATAATATATATTCTTCCCAGGGCCTTAGGGCTCTTCCGTATGGGGATCAAATATCCGAATGTTCAAAACACATATTTTTGACCAATGTTAAGGAATCCAAGTTGTGTATAAAAAACAATAACTATAACTTATATTTATTTCAGGAATAAACAAAACAATGTTTAACTTGAACTGCTATTTGGCATCCTTTGTTTTATATATGCCGATATGCTGATTGATGTTCACTTTGTCTATTGAATTGTTCAGAAGACAATAAAATATTCCATCCAGGCCACATTGCTTTTAGAAGATGTTAACATAGTTAGCTCTTAGCTAGGTTTCATTTTCCCATGGATTGTTCACTCACTATATTTCCACGGAGAGAGATTAAAGATTCCCATGTGAACTGTCAAAAACTGTTTGTTATTAATGTTTGTTCCAGTGACCTCCTTACCACCTGGGTTGCTAGTATTGTTGCATTATCCCTGTGCTTTTCACAGAATGCGTTTAAAATTTGCCCCCATTGTTCTTGCCCTCAGCAGCACAGCACTGAGTGAGACTTCCTAATTGGATTCAATTACATGAAATTAATTAAAAAATGCAGAAAAAAAGGTCAACCGACACCATTAAAACTTGAAGGGACTCTTACTGCTGTGAGCAACTTCCCTTGCAGCGTCAGTGACGTATTTGAGAAGTATTGCTGCTATGAAGCTCAATTCTTCAGGATGTACAAGTTTCATGAACATGCTCTTGAATACTGAATGGATATTGGCTGTTGATAGCAGTACAATAGGTACTGTAAACATTAGGTTGAGGAATATCATTCATTATTGTCTTGGAAATAGCCTACTTTTTCGCTGTGAAATTAACCCAAAAACACATATATAGACCATTTTTAAGCTTATAATCTACAACTTTAAACAGAGAGGACGCTACTCAGCCTACTGTAGTATAAGCAGCATTCCAGTAAATAAGAGGACTGCCACGCAATGTCCCTTTACCTACTGTAAAACCAGATCTTTTCATAATGAGACTTGGCAGCAAAATGTATAGTAACGTCAACAAAAAACAGAGAGGAAGAACATCTGGTGAAATAGTAGCTGACAAGCATTTTTTATTTGTAAATACAAATTAGGGAGTACAGCAGTATTCTATAATTTTAAAACCCCAAACCACACCAGTCTGTGCCAGCCATGAGTATTTTTCTCCAGTTCCATCTCAAATTAGATATTCAATAGTGAGGCCCTGTATTCCAGACCTACCGAAGCAACACGCTGCAAGCAAGGCTTTAAAAGATATACAAGACTGACCATACAGATGCAGCCTGCCTATCCTCATCTGCAAGATATGTATGAGCAAGGCTATGAGTGAAAAAGCGTGACAACGAAACCCTTGCCTAATGATTTTCAAATAAGCTCATTAGGACTCTCTTTTCTGGTCATCTGTGAAATGCGCACAGTAACTAGAAATCAGAGACAAAAGACAATGGACAAGGTTCAAAGTGGTTCATTTTAAACAGAGCACAAACTATGTTAACTTCTTATAAAAATGGCTTCGGTCAAATAACCTGTACTGCACCACAAAGACCACAAAAGTACTCAGCAACCAAGACCTCAAAAGTTAAATACTATGTACAGAAGTGTTCTCAATACATTGGGGATCATTCCAATGTATTCAAAATACCTATTTCAAACATTCACAGATAGATTAAATGGTAGCCTTATTAGTCCAGAGATGACAGACAAAGAGAAGGAGAAGTGATACCTTTTACTGAACTAACTAAATAACAAATATTCATAAGCTTTCAAGACCTCAAAGGTCTCTTCTTCAGGTGAAAGTAGGAAAACATCAATCTCTCTTTCCTACTTTCACCTGAAGAAGAGACCTTTGAGGTCTTGAAAGCTTGTGAATTATTATTACTTGGTTAGCCCAATAAAAAGGTACCACTTCTCCTTCTCTTTGTCTAAACATTCGCACAAACGCAAAAAAAACCCCCAAAAAACTTTGTTCACCAATATATAGAACAGACTCTCATACAAGAGGAAAACAAATTCACAAAACACAGACTTCATCAACTCAACCAACCTGAAGTCCATTGTGTAAAAATGTAGGTCACTCTACTGTACATTCCCAGTGGGTGCAAAAAATTGCATTAAAACAGAGGTTCAGGCCGAGTTTCCTTAAATTAGATGTCAGAACTAACTTGCAAGCAAATTCAATACAATTGGGATAGCGAGGGAACACGATACATACTGTAAAGTCTTATTGCTAACAAAACTGTTCTATCATCAAATACATCTCATGTTGAAAAGAGGTCTCAGCTTGTCCTCATTTTCTTAGCAATGGATAATTATTGAATTGCAAGACTCTTTAAAGTGGAGGAACAAGTCTGGCACACACTGTTTAAGAGATACCAGAGAAGGCTCACCAAATGTAAAGACACAATATAGAAGATTGCATGCCCTAACTGGCTATTATTAGAGTTAGAGACATATAATATAACTGTATCACTTAAGTAAGGTTGTTACTTGCCTGTAGCTTGTTAGATTTTGTTCTTGTTTATGCTCAGACGGGATACTCAAATAAGCAATGAGAAAGCTGCAGTAACATACATCGCCTGCACAGATGCTGGCAAACCACAAACATATAGTTTGTAGAGTACAGCAGGAGACCTAGCAACATTAGACCTAGTTGCTAAGGCTTAATTTGAGGTATGTCAACGCAAAGACATATTAAAACCACCAGCAAATTCTTGTATGGTCACTGGTAACCAGCATGCAGTGGTTTTAGAGAGCTATTTTTCTCTATTAAAGAAAAACAATTGTCTAGCTTTTTAGATTTAAGTATAAATCATGTAGAATCTGGCTCATAAAAGGTTCTAATGAATTTGGTTATGAACCATTATGAACCTTATGTCAAGGAGGTGAAAACCTGCATTTTGGTAACAAATGCTTTGGTCAGCTGTTGAAAAACAAAGAATGGATTCTATAACCATCATTAAATTAGTTATAATGCGGACCATGTTACTGGTAATTTATTTATTTTTACACGGGACACATAGAAGAGAAAAAAAGTTTTACACAGAATGATCTTATGTCTCCAAAACAGGTTCATGTTGGATAGATGTCAGGAAATGCCAAGATACGGTTGGTATTAAGAACTTACAGTGTAAGGTAGCTCTATAGAATAATAGAGAATAATAAACGACAATTATAATAATAGCAAGTAAACAATAGAATAGTTTAATAATTGTGTTTGTAAACAAAGATGGTATTCATGCAGGTTAAACAAATACAAAGAGAAGAAACATGTGTAATGTAAAATATATGAATGTTTATTGTAAATGGAATGAATGTTAAATAACAGTTTATTTTTCTATAAAATTATTCCAAGTGTAACTGGTTACTGAATTATTAATCCTTTTATGAGTAGGCGTGGCTGGGTATTATTTAATACCGTATAATATCTTTAATATCTTTCCTTAGTAGGGAGCAGTAGGATTAGGTTTTTTTTTTTAATATACCATAAAATTGCTACTGTGCTGCATTGACAACAATATATATTAAGAAACACCTGCAGCAAATCAAGGATTACTGTATATCGTGGAAGCTTTTTTATTTAAATGCAGGCTATCGTTCCATAAATTTTTTTTAAAAATTAAATAAAAATAAGAAGCATTTCGCCACATTTTAGGCCTGCTTTTCAGTCACATATGTGAAAGCGCCAAGGTGCCTTAAACCACAAATGTGAACGGGATTGAAGACCTAAATATGCAGTGGCCCTGAGGCAACCCCAGAGGTGGTCCTGAGCCAGCCCAGTAGTGTGAACGGGTTCTTATTATATGATAAGGGAAACCCTGAATCCTAGCACTTAAATACTCTTGTATTAAACATAATTACTATGGAAACAAAGTGGTCATTATATTACAAACAAGAAAATCTGCTTTGAATTACTGTTTAGTTTGCAAACGTAAACAAGTTATTTCAGCAGGTTTGTATTCGGTCTATTAGAACCAGTCAAGACATGGACTATATTTACAAAGGGACCACATATCGACCAACAACATATGAGTTGTATTTCAGTATGTGTGTTTTTATTCATTAGTTTACTTTGTGTTTTTGAAACTTCCTTATTCCCACAAGAGATTTATTTTTAGGTACAAGAAAGTGCTAATAAAGAAAGTGTGTAACAGAACTAGTGCTGGTACCGTAGGACACATGGAGGGAAGGACCTGTCTAAGGAGTGACATCTACATTATTCATCTCGCTTTGAGTAACAAATATCTTTCATAGAGAAAAAACAAATAGCACATTGCAAATTTCACATTCCTGTAATGCAATCAAATACAAAGCAGAAGCCAATTATTGTTACTGTTAACATTATTAAAGTGTCTATCTTCTTTACACTAAGTGTAATGAAAAACGCGTTACTGTTCATGTTTTTTTTTTTTCCTGTGCTGTCTATAACCTACATATCATCTTAATGAATGTGGCTATGCACAAATGGTCTCATACGAATTGTAAAATCCCCCATAAATTAACGGCAACACTGTAAAGCAGAATCTCTTAACCGGCAGCAATGGGCTGGGCCTGTAATTAAATACTTAGTGAAGTCAGACAGAATCTAGCCTTGGGCTAGAATGCGTGTGGTGGATTCCCTGAATGGGAGCTGTGGTTAAGAACAGCTCCGGGTGAATGGTGTTACACTCGTGCACAACAACTAAATTTCTGATAAAGTTTGGATTAGCTGTAGCATTAGAAAAGCATTTACACTGTCACCCATTTTGACAAAATAAATATGAAGCCTATATTCCCTCCTTTGAACCACATGTTAAGGCAGTGGCTGAGCTGTCAGTGGTGCTTCCTTCTAGATGACACGTCAGATTGTGGGTCAAACTATATTCATTATGGACATGAAAGTTGCTGAGATATTTGTCCAAACAAGTAGGGGGAACGCCATGCCCTAACAATCCTCCACCCCATACAAAGGGGCCCCCTTAGAGCTAAGCAAGCATGGGGTATCGTCGAATTTCAAAAACAAGTCAATGTAGGGAGAAACCACTGTAGCTGAAGTTCAAATCACAACTTACAGTTCTTATTTAAACAACAGAAGCTATTAAATTTGCCCCCTTTCCCCCTATGCCAATGGAGTTAGTTCTTTCCTTAGAAGATCAGTATAATATTCTTGGTTATCCAATTGAAAAATCCTGTCTGTAGATTAATTTATTTATTTGACATCGAAGCACATGGTGGCAACACATTCTCAGTTCACATGCTTTGAAGCCACCCCACCCCCATGCTCACTTTTATTTCTCATCTTTCCCTTCATGTACTGCCACTATTCCCAGGAGTGTGTGTGTGTGTGTGTGTGTGTGTGTGTGTGTGTGTGTGTGTGTGTGTGTGTGGGGCGGGGGCGACAAGAACTCATTATGATGAGATGAATCATTTGACAAGAACTCATTATGATGAGATGAATCACAGTACAGCTGCCTGCCAAAGCCTGCCCTCTTATCTTGGTGTGAATGCACAAGGAGAGCTAAAGAGTACTGTGTGATAGTCTCTTCCATTTAGAGAGATTTCATAATTTTGCACTACTTGGCCAAACCTGGTTGTCCGAATGAGGCAAACCTAGTTAAAGCAAAGCCTGGGTCGGCTCCAGTCCCTTGGGAGGAGGTTCATGTGGAAGGCCTCTTTTAGTTGCATTTGTGTGTGAGAACCTGCCAGCACTTGTGTATTTCTACTACACCCATTTCCTGCAATTATAATTGGGGTTTTCTTCTCTACTGTCAGATTTTCTTTATTTTCAGAATGAAATAGAGGGTGAGGCTGGCTGTCTGAGACTTTTAGGCCAAATGCTGCCCTGAAGTGAAAATTTTAAATTTTAAAAATTATTATTTTAAAAATTGAAATTTCGCAAATCAGATGTGGTGGTTTATTTACAGTCACATATTGTTTTTCAAATAACACATTCAAAAACAACATATTTGGAAATATTTCATCAGGAACAAATGTGTGGTTATTTATTTATTTATTTATTTATTTTTTAAACAGAAGTAATTTAAGGAGTTTTCCTTTATAACATACAGCTGATGCCTACATTTCCCTTGGAAAAGATTAAGAAATGTTACATTTACAGTTACAGTTAAAGGAAGTTAGCAAGTACTGTATAAACCTTTATACTGTTTCAAAGACATTTTAATGTACTAGTCACTTTGTGGGTGGTGTGGAAAAAAACCCTCAATGCAAATCAATGAAACTTGGCAGGGGGAGGCACTAAAAGATTCTAGTACCTACCACCACAGGTCAAACAGAGTGCGCCAGCCATGTCTTATTGCTTAATTAATTGCTTACCTTTTATTTAGGAGGATTTCCATGGTAAGAACAACATAAACAGAATGGGCTATTTTCCACAACAGTGATTTTAGAATTATTAAATGAAAGTGAATACAGGAGCCATCAGTCGGTAATCCATTCTCAATGGGAAATATTAAAGGTTTTTGTGTTTATCTGCATTAAGGGCCAGTCTCCCAAACACTACTGCGCTATTAGATTAACTCAAATAGTGAACCTGCCTGTTTATCTACTAGACACATCTTTCATGCTCAGTAGTGCAAGAGTCTACTTTGTAACAAAATCTGCTTGTCCCGCTGAGTTCATGCTACACTGGTAATTTTAATCCCCACTGGCACATACCCTGGTTTCTTATCTTAGCTTTTATTTTATTTGGGACTGTGACAGGGTTGGCTGATGTGGTGACGCCAGGCCAGAATGCAAGAACTGCAGAGATACAGATAATGCAGTGACAAAAAGGCGCTGCAGTGCAGTTTTTTTTTAAACACAAAGAAATAAAATATTTAAAACAAAAACAACACTGCTGACAGAGCAAAATAAAATAATAAACAAACAAGCCATGAACACAAAATATAAATCTAATAAGCAGGTCAGGCTGGGCAGTAGCCTTCACTGATCCTACTTTCAGTTTCCTTCTTTCTTTTTGCTTTTCACTCGCTCCCGTTCCTCCTCTCAAACACCCACCTACTCTTCACTCGAGCAGGGAAAACTGCAGGGTTTTTATACTGGTGACCATCTCCAGATTAGCAGCAATTAATTAACTCCGGAGAGGATCACCTTCTGCACAAGGTTATCTGGATGGTGTTTCCCCATCCGCGCTCCCAAACAATACCAAACTCTGCTTTTTGCCATCAAATATATAAATACATAAATTATAATAAAACACAACAGATACAAAATAATACACACTAAAAACACAGGGCTGGAGGGGTACCCCGTTCTAAAATAAAAAAATACAAAAACAAAACACCACATTTTATGGCAGGGCTTTGCCCTTTTCATGCTTCTAGCCCTGTCACAGGGACTCAAAAGGCAAGATGACTTCTCCAGTTGTCTTGGGGCCAGTACAGTCCAAGCCGAGAAAGTGCAGGCTTGATGCCAAAGATGCTCTACACTGCAAAATTGAAAGTGTCCCAATACACAGTTTGAACCAGACATGACAGCATAAACTTTAAAACACTAATCCAACATGCCTTTAAAAGGAATTTATTTAAGTTAAGACATACTTTGTGCAAAGATAAAACTCTATAATGACCTGTTACCATGTACAAAGTGTTTTTAAAGGCAGCTGCAGCAATTTGCTAATATTTGGAAAATAGCTATCATAGTTTTTTGTAGATAATCTGAGGGAGGAAACCTTTTAAAAATGAATAATGAAGTAGGAAATATTTAACTTTGTTTTTTAATCTAATCTTTTTTTTTTTTTTTTTTTTTCAATGCAAAGCCTGATTTTTATGTCATTACACATTGGTCATACACATATTTTATTTATGTATTTCCATATACGATCTCAAAGAATTGCAAGAATGCTGCCCGATATTCATATGTGTAGAATGGGTAACTTCCAACTGGTTAAACATTCACAAGTCAGGAAACATTCCACTCAGTGAAGAGGAATTTATTTCCCTGTTCAGTTATAGGAGAGCCAAAAAAAAAATCTAAAAACAAAAAAATAAATAATCACCTGTCCAAGGTTATGACGGAAAATACCCTAAAGTCCTTGGACTTCAACATGACCTCTACGTTACTAAGAACACTGGCACATCCTGTACTTACAGTAAATTCAGTAAAAAAGAAAAGGCATTTAAAATTGAATTGAACTACACTTTACCCAAAACTGAAAACTTGTGTTTAAGAAAACCAGTAGCTATCAACAAAAAAATACCACAAAAACCTTTTAACAAATGCCAGATAATACAACTGAATCACATTCCTTATAAGATAGGCAATAAACCAAGCTGGGGATCAATTACAGTCTAGAAAGTGAACGTTTTTTTGTTTTAAGCTGACAAATGACCTATGATGTCCATACGCTACAACTAGTATCAACCTCTCTACACCTTAACAACCACTGGCTTTAGCAGGAATGCAAACAGTAAATAAATGAATGGCTATGAGCCCCTAGGACAGTCATTACTCTTCCAGCACAAAACAAAATAGCTTGAGCCTCTCCTTGCCTGTGATACAAGTGTCTTTTCTCAGGCATTCTCCCCCTCTTTCAAGTGACAGTGTGTACTTTTGTTTGTTTTTTACACACTTTTAATATAGCCATTTTGTTAACAAAGAAAATCTTCTAAGAGATTACTATAGATATACACTATTTTAGGAATATCTAGAATGGCAAACAGTCACTAAATGTGCTTCAGTTTATGCCCATGAACTTCACCTTGTCCCATGGTGATCAACCATTTAGAGGTGTGTTCAGACTACAGGTGTATGTACTTACTGTATAACCAACAGAACAAAACAACCATTTATGGTAAATGAAAGACCACTTAGCTACATTTATATTTGACCTATTCCATTTTAAAACTGCAGAAGCAACAACAACAAAAAAAAGTAAACATTACTTTTCTTAATTTTTTTAACAGCTTCCAAGATTTAGAGTGGAAGCCAGTTTTGAAAACAAGCTGACATTCTAATTTCAGCGTTATTCTAAAGTGGAAGAAAAAGCTATAAAAGAAATGAGTTTCAATTGAACTAACGGTTTGGATCACATGAGTTTTAACGTACTCCTGTAAAGAAACCTAATATTGCATGCTCAAAAGTGTCATTGTGCTTGTCAAACAGCGACCAAGGACATGTGTAACTCATAGACAATTCTTTTTTTTTTTCTCAATATAATGCTTGATTTCAAGTCACCTATGGTTACATGCTCTTTTTGCATGCTGCTGTGCATCTCAGACCTTTTCATAATCACCCCCATGGTGTGCTGAAAATAAGTGTCTTCAGTGGTGCCTCCATGTATATTCAGCACTATAGACTTTCAACAAAAGTGCACTTGCAAAGTCTCCCTTTCCCATGCTATTTCACCTCTCATGTAGCCGCACAGGTTTTCTGATACTGAAGCTCGCTTTCTTGTCCCTGTTACTCTATTTGGATCTCTCCCCACCAAACTCACCTAACCCTTTATGTCTGGAAAGATAGACAGTTCTAGTATTACTGGAGCAGCGGTCACGTGTCAAAGAGATTAAACATGAAAATGTGCTCAATAAGCATTACAGCAAAGAATGACCATTTTTCAGAAATGGCTTTCTTTTGTTCTTTGGAAAAATTAATGTTTTAGTCTCTCATTTGTTTTCACATCTTTTACATGCACATAGTAACGCATATATGCATATATATATATATATATCTATATATATATATATATATATATCTAGATATCTATATATGTGTGTTCACACACACACACACACACATACATATATACATATACACACACTTTTGATTGGTCTATTGTCCTCTGAAGTAATTTTCAGGTAACTGTCACAAATATAAACTACTGTATTTATCATAAAGAAAAAACCCTTGTAGAAATAAAACTGTCTGGAATTATGTACGTTCATAGGAACTTTGAACCACTTATGCCTGATGAATTTACTTCATAGTAACAATGACATCATCAGCTATACAGTTTATTATAAAAACTGATAAGAAACAACCTGCCTGTAGCAGTCAATTGATGGTCTTGAAAAAATAAAATCACAGTGCCAAGCCATAAAAGTCAATTGCTAAGTCATTTTGCACTGCCTTAATCTATTTCTAATGGTACATCATTCAAAGATGGATTGTGGCCTTGAGTTTGCCCTGGTACTGTAGTAGTGAAATACGAGCTAGCTGAAGAAGAAGGTGTGTGTGTGTGGGGGGAGGGGGGGAGGGGTGGTGGTGGTGATAACTACATATCAGGTTGGCCTCCCAGTCACAATGTTAAACCTCACTTCTGACATCAGACCATGGCTGGGTGGAAGTTATGTACTAGAATTTGGAGGAGTACATTCCTTTTATGGTATGAGAACAATCCAAGCCCTACACATGCTTCTGATGAACAGGAACAATCTCACGAACACTGGACGAGTAAGCAGGTAAGGTTACTGGTGACAGTGGTCAAATTTGACTATACAGAACTAAACACGAAACACTGTTACACTTCCCTTGCATTTTGGATTCACAAGCTAATAGTTAGGGTTATAAAGACATATATGCATAATTAAAAAGATCAGTTCGAAGAAAAAAGCTCCAAGCTTCATTCCTTAACCTCACGACTTGATTTTGGAAAACATCATGAGAAAGACAGTAGTCCACTAATGTTTGGAATAATACATGCTGCTAGCTTTTATCAAACATATATATTAAAACATACTAAACTACAGTTACTAAACAATATGATGCTAAGCACAAAAATAATGACGGCATGTATTTTCAAACCTCGTGGCAGTGTAGAGAATGTTGATTACAACAAGCACTTATGCGCAATGAACCAGACCCTCTTAAATAACGTGTTTATAATATCACAAACACACACACACAAATAATAAAAACACAAATTAACTAGATGCTGTACGCATTGATTACGTAGAAAGAATACTGCCAAAGCACAGCAAATCACAGCACTCGCCATGCAATACCTGGAGACTGGTGATGTGTATATACTGTCTCTGCTAACATTCCCGCTTGCGTGTGCAGAGTTAAAACAACACAGCTTAAAACAGGAGTAAAACAATGACACACTGTATTATCAAACGACAGTGTTTCATTGATAGTACTTATGTGATAGGCTTGCTTGGAGACCTTTAAGGTGTAGAAATGTGTTTGCAAACTGTTTTTATTTGGCAGGCATTTAATTTATATGTCAGATACAACTGGTTTTTACTTTCCAGCTAAACCTCTGGGACTGGGGAAGACATATATTATGTTGCAATTCGTAACATGCCAGAAATAGTTCAAGTCAAACAGGGTCAAAGGGGTCAAAAGACAAGATTGAACAAGTAGCTGAAAAATACAGTGTTGAGCAAAATATAGTTAATTACGCATGGCTATATTGCACCTCATGTGGAGACCCAAACTTCCAATGTAATTTACTTTTTTTTTCCTTCTTGTAAAACTGGGTTTAAATTATTTTTTGAGCACCAAGTTTACAACAAATTTAAATCTGACCCCCACAGGATAACAACTTCTCATCAAAAATTAATAAAGAGAAATAAATGCTCCTGAAATATATTATCATTATTAACAACAACAACAACAACAACAACAACAATAATAATAATACAAACCAAACATTCATAATGCATAAATTTTGTATTTGTAAATAGGGGGCGCAATTTGTTAATCTACATACTACAGTGTAACACAAACGTCCAAAAAAATACTTTTACCGACTTTATTTAGATGGACAAGAAAGCATTTTTTTCCTGAGACAAAACTCAGACAATAGTCTGTTATCATAATATATATATATATATATATATATATATATTATATATATAATAAGTGTCCACACACCACACACAGTGTGTCGATATATATATATATATTATATATATATATATATATATCTATCTATATATATATATATTTGACACATGTACTGATACGAAGAAAATATTATTATATGATGGGATGACGTGTTTTTGTTTTGTGATAGTGATTTGACTAAATGACTCAGATTTCGTTTGACAAAACAAAATTCGTTTCATTCAAATTTGTTTTTGATTTGTCGGGTCTCCCAAGACTGAAACTCTCTACCTCAGAAAGGGCTCCATAAAATAGTTAAACACCCATGATGATATTTTTCTGTAGTTTTTCATGTTTTTCAATACATTGTACAGTCTGTGTGCCCCAAAACATTTCTAAATCAAATCGGTTAATATTTTGCCACCTCCCCATTGAACAACTGCATTTCAAAATCTAACGAACCTGCATGATCCCCCCCAAAAACTCACATTTCCCCCCAACCATTCAAAAACAACAACGATTCTCTGCAACACTGCTGCACCGCAACACCTGCAAACTTCCAGACAACTGTGTCAATCAAATTATAACAACAAAACTACTATGACTGAGCCATACAGATCAAACCAAAAACTTTTCTAAAATGTACCACACAGACAGGTCTTTACACAAAAATATATAAGTATACTTCAGCTCAGGTACTTACTTTATACTTCATCTTGAATGGCTGTGTTTATTTTTTATTATTTGTTTTAATATCCGCTTTGGTAATCAGAGAGAAGACATTTGAGATTTGATGCTTAATTTCTTTAAATATGTAAGTCGAGCACAGAATTTAAGTTGTGTCCAAACTGTAGTTCGTCTGAGACAAGTCTTAGTTCCAGACGCTTCAACGAGGTTTCTGGAGTATTTTAACCAAGTGATTTCATTACTTCAGCAGGAAGGCTGAACTCGTTTACGTAATCCAGCCACTATTGGCCAGGCTGCACTCGTCCCCTATAGTGAAAGAAAGTCCTTTATGACGGGTTCATCCTAATTTGTTTCCTACAACCCCCGAAGGAAAGAGCGGGTGCTTTAACAATTAGCTCAGTTTAATAAACTGAGGTATTGAGCCCACAAAGCAACGATGTCTAACAATGTTGTTTCCTGTGCCCTCGCAACTGCCTCATAAATGCACTTATTTCAACGGCATTCTGCATGAAATCTACATTAGAAACAAAACGTTTTCTGTTAACTTTGCTTTCTGCCGCCCACCCTGCTGGAATATTTTATGTCTGGTCCAGTTTCTGTTATGTTAATTCAAAACAAGTCAGCTGGATGCTGTGGGTATTAGCCGGTATACACAGGAAAACAGCGTTTAGCCACTTCATTTGGGCAATATAGCGTTTACCCACTTCTCATATAAGGGATACAGAGTTTACTCAATTCTACTCTCCTGTATATCCCTGGTAAAAGTCAAGATATTGCGTGTGTGTGTGAGTGTTCTATGATTGACTGTTTATGAGCTGTTAATGTTGTGTAGGTCGGTCATAGAGCTGTTCAGTGAAGTGCACTGTCGGGTCTGTGACTTCACCCGTGAACAGCACCTCATAGAGGAAATAACGTTATGGAGGGTACTCTGGTTGGCGGAGGGCCAGTAGTAATGTATCTGTTCATGTTTATATACTACACCACTGCTTACAACGGTGCTACACGAATGAAACAACACGACAGACAGTTTCGTATTTCAGGTTGAGGTTAAAACTCCAGATAATAATAATACACAGTACAGCAGCATTCAACTACTACAGTTGCACAGATTGGGTTAAACAAATATATCTAAAAGTTACTCACAGAACTTGACACCAACAAAAAGGAAACACACACACACACACTAGAAAAGACCCTTGGCCTCTACTAATCAGCCCTTTCCATATAAGAGATCCACTATTATTGCATGCAACTTGTAACTTATTATTTCCCTTCATCTGCATGCAAAGATCTACATCACAATGTATGTGTGAATGTATTTCTTCAACCTCTACCTTAGTTACACGTCTCCCTTTCACATAAACAGCATTAAAAAATAAAAAAAGCATTATGCAGTAATGCATTATATTACAGTCTACAATTGGAATGAGAGCAATTCCATGAAGAATGCTGGACCAATAAGAAGGAAACGCAAAAGAAAGTGCATGCCTTTGCAAAACTGTTAGTGTACATTCCATTGTAAACATTCCTTAGTTGTGATGTAATCTACCCAGCCCTTGATTGTTAAGACAACATCATGTTAGAATTTTATTTTCTCCAAGATATTCACTGTGAACCAATGCACAAACCCATAAAAGTATATACTAAAGGCACTACCTTTTAGGTAGTAATACTGTCCAGGTATATTAATTGTAATAGTTACATTTTAACAGAACATCCAAAATCACAATGAGACATTTTATAAGCTCCATAACACACTTGAAGGTGTATATGGGTCGGATACAGCCCACTCACAGGTGGTGGAAGACACAACGCATCTGAGAAATAAGTGTCAGTTTTAAACATGTACAGTAAAAACATGAACGTGAAGTGTTCATTGGTGACTGCCAAGAATGGCGCCACATTGAAAGTAACCACTCAAAGCTGACAGTTATGTTTTGTAAAATGAAGATACAATAATTAGGCTGTTAAGTTAACATTAACCTGATTTATTTTTGGTTTATGCTATATATCACCTTGAGACAGTTAGTTTCATTATCTGATGCTAAACAGCTTTTACACTGTTTTGTGTGTGTTAACCATTTTTTAAATTGCATAAATGACGTGAAAAAGTAAGCTACAAAAAAACAAAAACTCTTACCGGTAATTATTCCCTGTATTCCATCTCAGAAAGAAGTTCATCTGTTTTTTTTCCTTTCTTTACAAGTATGTATGTATTCAAGCCATACACATCTTATTATGGATACTTTAAATACATCTGAACTCACATATGTAAACACACCAAAGAAATGGGTTGGTTGAGTAATATACAGTATGTATATATATGTGTGTGGAAACCACAGTGTACTTCTATTAGAAACATGTCTTATAGTGCTTTCCTTCCTGAGTGGCTGTTATTAAGGGTGCATATTTAGCAGGTGCCAGTGTTACAAAGACTGCACAGATTTCAGATCTCCAAAAAATCACGCCTGTGTCCCAAGCCAGGACATCTGCCAAAAGGACTTGTAAAACCGAAGTTGACAGACAGGAAAAGGAGGCAACTAAAATGCATCGTAACTAAAAACAGATGCTCCTCCTTGGCCAGTGTCTCATATTTTGTCAAGTCAACCTAATCTCAAAGTATAAGGTCAAGAGAACATATGATTTGATACTATGTCTGCTATAATGTAACAGTAAGGGCTCAGTGGTGTACAGTAAATAAGAACTGGTCACTGTTGTTTGTTTTAACCAGAGGAATCCTGGTTCATAATGCTAAGAAGTGTCAGTGATGCATGCTGTTTGCATAGAGAGGAGCCGTGCATGGAGTCTGCATGGAGAAGCAGTTCACTGGTGTTCTGGAACTGCAGTTACCAGGAAGGTCTATTGGCTCAAATGGAAGGTTGGGTTACACAATCATCTTGGATCCATCACTGTGTAATGTGGCATTACTTCTGGACAAAGAGGATACAGTGGAGGTGGGTGCCTGGAGATATGTCACACTTTATTTTGGCATTTCTAGAGAACCACGTCTTCAATTGTGACAAAACTTGCTAATGACCTTCTTTTGCAGATTATTGAGTGTCTCATAATCTGTGGGTATATGGAGCTACCCTGTTTGTCTCTGTATCACCATCCACATGTCACACCAAGAGTTTATTCATGTTACTGAGAGTATCAGAATCTAAAGGCATATGAAGGCATATGTCTAGATGTCAAACTTACATTTATTCATGTGCTTAAAGTAGATACAAGTCTTCATCTATCTTTTCATGTTAAGATGTGGTGGGGGAAGAATGTTGAATATTTCTGCACATCCTGACTTGTAACCGGAAGAGAACATGGTGTGTGGTAACATACCTTTAAGTTGCTTGTGGTGACAGAGCACACATAATATTAAATCTTTCTGCCTTCCAACACTTGTAACTGTTTTTATTCACTGAAAGTAAAAATTATAAATTAAAGGAATGCTTATTCTTTACAAATATTTTCATTGTTTTTACTCAGATCAATATTGTACAGTGTGTGCAAAAAAGGACATCTCACAAGCCATCTCACAAATGTGATTGACCTGTGAATAGGCATTAATGTATGGTTGCACCATACTTCTGTGTATGAGAAGACTGGTGGAAGCAGCTTGCAAAGAAACTTGTCACGATTGAGCTATAATACATAGACACATGAAAATCTGCATTAAAAATCAACCATCTTCTGGAAAAAAATAAGACTCTGATAAATCATTTATTATTTAGAGATTTGGAGTTTAGTCAATACTGTAAATAGTCAATCATAAACTCTGAGCTTAAACTATAAGTCCTTGTATACACACAGCCTAAATGTGGTTGCAATTGCACCTTTATGTGGTTTGCTGACACATAGAGATTGGTCCCGCACAACAGGGGTTCTAGAAAAAATGGGCAATTCAGTTTGGTTTATTATTATTATGCACAGTTGCTGTGTGTATTTACTAAAAACTGAAATGAAACGACAGCAGTTGGTGCTTGTTACATTTCTCTATATGTTATAACAGCAGTAGCACTGAAACATGCCTTCGGATGGAAGGCTCACGGCCTGAACAATAACTTTTATTTCTGCATGCTGAGGAAGGGATTAAAGGATAGATCAATCTTTTTAATCATGTGTTTTGCTGAAGAAGCATTCAAAATAATACATAATATTGTAATTTACAGTGCCTATAGAAAGTCTACACCCCCTTTCAAAATTTTCACCTTCCACATTTTCACCTTTTGTTGCCTTATTGTGTTTTTTTTCATTTATCAACATATCCTATCCCACAACTTCCAAATGAAAAAAAATATTCTAGAAATTTGTAGAAAATTAATTAAAAATAAAAACTGAAATAGCTTAATTGGATAAGTGTCCACTCCCCTTATAATAGCAATCCTAAATTAGCTCATGCGTACCAATCCCCTTCAAAATCACACACCAAGTTAAGTGCCTCCACCTGAGTTAAATTGTAGTGATTCACATGATTTCAGGATAAATTCAGCAGTTCCTGTAGGTTCGCTCTGCTGGGTAGTGCATTTCAAAGCCATGACTCAACCATGAGCACCAAGGTACTTTTAAAAGAACTCCGGGACAAAGTTGTTGAAAGGCACAGATCAGGGGATTGGTATAAAAAAATATCAAAGGCCTTAAATATCCATTGGAGCACGGTCAAGATGATAATTAAGAAGTGAAAGGTGTATGACACTACCAAGACCCTGCCTAGATCAGGCTGTCCCTCCAAACTGGATGACTGAGCAAGAAGGAGACTGATCAGAGAGGCTACCAAGAGGCCAATGGCAACTTTGCAAGAGTTACAGGCTTTTATGGCCAAGACTGGTCAAAGTGTGTATGTAACAACAATATCCCAAGCACTTCACAAATCTGGTCTATATGGTAGGGTGGCATGAAGGAAGCCATTACTCAAGAAAGTCCATAGAATCCTGTTTGAAGTATGCAAAAAAACACTCAGGAGATTCTGTAGCCATGTGGCAAAAAGTGTTGTGGTCTGACAAAACTAAAATTGAACTTTTTGGCCTAAATGCAAAGCATTACGTTTGGCGCAAACCCAACACAGAGCATCACCCAAAGAACACCATCCCTACTGTGAAGCATGGTGGTGTCAGCATCACATTATGGAGATGTTTCTCATCAGCATGGACTGGATCACTTGTCAGGATAGAAGGGAAAATGAATGGAGCAAAGTACAAAGAAGTCCTTGAGGAAAACCTGCTGCCCTCTGCAAGAAAGCTGAAACTGGGACGGAAGTTCTCCTTTTAGCATGACAACGACCCAAAGCTCCCAGCCAAAGCTACACTGGAGTGGCTAAGGAATAAAAAGGTAAATGTCCTTGAGTGGCCCAGTCAGAGCCCCGACCTAATTCCAATCGAAAATTTGTGGCATGACTTGAAGATTGCTGTCCATCAACTCTTCCCAAGGAACTTGACAGAGCTTGAACAGTTTTGTAAAGAAGAATGGTCAAATATTGCCAAATCTAGGTATGCAAAGTTGGTAGAGACCTATCCCAACAGACTCACAGCTGTAATTGCTGCCAAAGGTGTTTCCACCAAGTATTAACTCGGGGGGGGGGGGGGGGTGTGTGGGGGGGTGGAGACTTATCCAATTATGATCCTTCAGTTTTGTATTTTTAATATATAATTTTTTTCTCAATAAAAACTTTTTTTCCCCTTAACAGTGTGGAGTATGGTGTGTAGATGAGTGGAAAAAAATCCTCATTTAAATGCATGAAACTCTGAGGCACTGACACAACAAAACGTGAAAAAAGTTCAAGGGGGGTGTAGACTTTCTATAGGCAATGCATATATTGTATCAAACATAGTATACATGTACATTACCTAAAATAACAATCTGCTATTAGTACTGTACTTGCAAACCTAACTGCCACTTATCTGTTTCTGTAAAACCATTTACACAGCACATACACAGCTTTAAAAAAAAAGAAAGAAAAAGGAAAATGTCTTCTTCAGTGTATTAGACGAAAAGTTTCTCTTTATTTTATATACCTCATTGGAAATATCCATAATTTTCAACAGGAACTTCTAACATCTGCTTAAAATAAAATAACTAGTGTCATTCATACAGTACTCTTTTATAACAAGAGCCATTCATACTTAAATATATATATATATATTATATATATATATATATATATATATATATATATATATATATATATTATATATATAATATATATATTTAAATAACAACAATGTACAGTATATGGCTAAGCTATTACACCTTTTCTGAGATCTATTAAAAATTGTAAATTTCTAAAACTGGCAAGAAAAACAGGAGAATAACATGTTTTTCTTTTATATTTGATGTTTCTCTGAAAATGTGCCTGTGCTTTTGAACTTGCATTAAAACAGGTCCTATAATGTTCTACTTAGGCAGCCACAACCATACCAAAAGCAGATTTGAAGAACCAATACCATGGTTTACATTATGCCTTTAGAAATATTTACTGACAAAACATGAAATAATCCAAAGGTTAAACCCAGTGAATAAATTATTTCCACTAGGAACTACCAAACAATAAGATTATGGGTTTTACCCTCTTACGAGTGTAGGCATTTATTCCACAAGAAGCCATTACACATCTGTTTATGCTGTAAATACTGTATACAAAATATATACTGAATCTTATATTGGTTCAAAGTTAATTGATTGTTTTTTTTTCTGAACTTGCAAGAACTCCCCACTGTATATAGGCTTTTTCGTAGACGTCATGTTTCAACTAGTTAGCATGTTTCTTTGTGTGTATTTGAACTTGACAGATAACATAAAGCATCAACATCTAACAAAAAAAAAAAGAAATGCAAACTGTTTACATGGATCTTGTGAAGACAGATGACTCCCTAGTGACTCAAGGTTTATCTCCATTTGAGGTTCACTTTACATATTTTCTGAACCTCAATGAACTGCATCTTGGCAGCGTTAAAAATGGCAGCATAGGAATGTTTGGTATGCGCAGGCTGGAGAAAGCACAGAACTGATTAACAGTTAATGGGGTCCCCCGGGTGGCTTATCCAGTTCAAGCGCTGGCTCTGGGAACGCAGGATGCAGCTTGGACAGTGCTGGTTCATATCTGGGCTGTGCAAGTAGGCCAAACTTTGCTGGGGACTCCAAAGGGGGCGTCACATTGGCTCTGACGCTCCTGGGATGGGGAATGGGAAATTGGCAGGGATTGCTTCTCCTCATTGCACAACAGCAAACCCTACTGGCCAGACACCAAGCACATTCAGAGTGGATAAAGAGCAGGGCTGATCTCTGTTCTCTGGGATCAGGAGCCCACCCACTGCTTTGGATTGCTTTTTGTACAAGCGATTCTCTCATTAGGCATGTGAGATCGAAGGATGCTCACACACCCTCAGAACAGTTGTGCTGTGTGAGTACTTGTTTTGGGTGAGAATAAAAAACATAGTTGTACATTTTAAATTTGGCAAAAAATGTAATAAAAATAATAATTGGTTCTCTAAATTAAAAAAAAAAAAACAGAAAGAATAGACTAACAGCTGGTACAGGACTTAAACAGGGTGGAAATATTTAGGAAATTTGGCAATTGTTTCCACCAAGTAAAACCCATGTGTTTCCTGCTACGTCCAGAGCTGCATGCAACCTTTGTCGGAACTCCCCCTGCCACACAGATAGCAAGAAACAAAATTGATGCTATCTATTATTATCTAATCGGTTGCACCCCAGAAGAGACATGTTTGTGCCAGAAAAGGCTAGTAGTGAGAGGTGAACAGCATAGAGCCAGTCAGTTGAAAGATACTGTTGGAGCTTTTACATAAATCTAAATGCACAACGAACAATTAGACAACATTTAACAAGATAGGAAGTTTCAGCGCTTAATGGGCAAGTTATGTAACACTCTATCACCAGCTGATGTATACTGTATCTAGGATTTGGTAGACTGCCTCACACACCAAGGGTCTGATTGTACTATTTTGTACAAAGTAAAAACATGCTTTCTTTGTCCTTAGAAGCAACCTTTGTACACTGGAAAATAAGATTACTGCACAAGAAACCATGTTTGCATTGGGCCACTATATTTTTCTCATCCAGATATCAGAAAAGCATGCATAAGCAGTGCCAAACGATAGGCAAAAACATTCTAGAACTGGTCAGAGAGAGCACTGTCACGTGTATATATATATATATATATATATATATATATATATATATATATATATATATATATGCAATTTTATTAGTTGGTTTTTATTCCACAGTCTAGGTAAACCTCCTTAAACCTGAACCTGAAATGTTATCCCCATAAACCACTAACCATTTTTAAATGTACCTATCTTTCCAGGACAAATACTATGTAATCAATCTGCAGTCTTCTGAAACTACAGAGTTTTTTTTTTTTTTTAAATGTAATGCATCAGTTAAAGTGACAACTTCAACTCTTGCATAATGGGTGTGTTACAGGACTCTAAGTATCTGAGGAGTCCTGTAACACTAGATAAAGGAAAGCGTACACTGATGTGAGTGTTTACTCTGCCTAACACAATTTAAACATTTTATACATTTATTCACTATGTAGCAATTTACTGTTTATTGTATATAACAATCAACAAGGATACTGTTAACACCTGTCAATAATAACCTAGCTTTGTTCGTGTCAATTTACACTTTGACTGTAAGCATGCTGATATTTCCATTAATCAGAGATAATTTACAGTATAACAGAATTAACCACAAACAACTTTTTAAAGTTAAACAAAATAACATAACATGAAAGTACTCTGGCAGTAAGATATTAGCCCATGGTACTTGAATGACAGTTCAAGGTCAGTATGAACGCCAATAAATATGAACCACTACAATAAATCACTAGTAATTCGATCAATACATTTAATCCATTGGCCATTAGCATAACTTAACCCAGAATTACATTACAATTGCTCATGCAATGCTAATATTATAGTTCTATTGTAAAGTGTATTATTTTCCATGGCATATAAACATTGTTTCAGTATAAACATGGACCATTCAGTTACTAGTTCGCTCTTTTGAACTCCTTATCTGACTACGCATTTCACATGAACCAGTACATATTTATAAACGCCATAACCTAAATACCGTAAAAAAAACATTGTATAAATTGATTTTCTAGCCATTTTTGCGAGTCCTTTACAAGTGGAGAGTGTCTAATACACTGGTGCGAAGTATGTGCCGATGTGATTACTATACCAGTGCCACAGTGGGATTACTGCAGCCACGGTTATGTCTCACACAGACTTAACTGTCAACAGCCAGATTAATTTGTTCAGGATCTACGGCATTCAGGTCATGCTGCTAGGCAGAAAGACCAAACCACTGTTCTAATTAAACATTTTAATTTGTTACTTTCTACAATACCATTTGTCTTTTTGAATGATAAACTGAGGCTTGCAGGCTCTTGACTGACCTCCTCCTGACCCTGACGCATGTACATGGAGGAAAAAAAAACAGAGGTTAAAGTTACCAATCTTCGGAATACGAAAACATCACAGCTATACTGCTTCACTGTTAACACAATAGCTGTTAATCTCTATGAATTTCCTTATTCCCACCCTCCCGAGTCATTGATTTGTCAACATTCAGACTGAACCCGCCCCTGGGATCCATGGCAAACAGCTATTGGTTAGAAAGCCAAGTAAATTTATCAAGTCTTCCGTTCGTTGTAACTGCAATGCTGTAATAATGTAGGTGTCTGTCTTTGAGATTGGAAAAATTAGGACAGTCAGGCAAAAAACTAAAATGATACACAACAGGTTTGAAATTGCGCCTTGTTGAATTTGTCGAAATGCAAAAAACCCTCCCTTGACCCGGCTGTCTTTTCATCCCAAAGCCAATGTTCCTTTTCTCTTCAAAACTCTTGAAAGGGCTGTAGCCAGTCAGCTGATGAAACATCTCACAGATAACAATCTGCTTGAATCTCTGCAGTCTGGCTTCCGGCCGCATCACAGTACCGAAAGTTGCCCCCTCTGTCCTTGTCCTCCTTGGCCTAACTGCTGCTTTTGATACCAATTATTTTTCACCACAGCCCTGTTTCAAAGAATGACATGAAGCAGCAGGCCAGACATGAATTTACAACGCATTCCCCCAGCTGGTTCAAAATGCCGCTGCTAGGATCTTTATCAGATGTAAAAAACATGATCACATTCCCCCTGTCTTGCCCAACTGCACTGGCTACCTGTAAAGTTCAGGATTACTTTCAAAATGATTCTGCTTGTCTACAAGACCCTTCATCACACAGATCCAGAGTATCTCTCCAACCTGCTGACCCGCTATGTCTCTGCTGAGTTGAGGTTGAGTTGAGGTCCTCTGACTCTGGCTTGCTTGTTATACCCAAGCTAAAGTGCACCACACTCAGGAGCGCTATTTTAGCTTCATAGCCCCAACTCTCTGGAACTCTCCCAGCTTTAGTGCGTGTAGCTCCCAGAGTCATTTGCTTCAAATCAACTTTCAAGACCCACTTGTTCTTTCTTGCTTTCAATGCTCTTTAAGCCTGATATCTGTTATTAGTTGTTGTATAAATTGCTATTTCAGGTTTTTCTTATCAGTATGATTCTGTATGACATACACATCCACAAGGTTTAGAATTATATATCCTAGCCTTGTATTTAATGTATTTGCATTGTTTATTTTTAATGTTTGTACTATGCCCTGTATTTCACTGTATTTAATGTATTATGCATTGTTCCTCACTATCTTGTAAAACACTTTGTGATGGTGGTCAACTATGAAAGGCGCTATATAAATAAAGATTGATTGATTGATTTCAAAACTAAACCTGTGCATCTTTCTTTATTTATTGGTGTTGAGTATGTAGGAATAAAATCAATTGTAAAAAAAAGTATTTTAAATTTTAAAAAAGTGTTGTCCTAAAATTGAAATCTCACAAGGGGGGGGTGGCCTTTATGCCAGAGCAGCCTATACCATGGTTTTTAAGGTAAGTATAACTATCCCCCACAATGCAACATTGTATTTTGTGGTAATAATAATAATAATACTTTCCTATATTCTCACTAATATAACCTTTTGTTATATATTCACCGTAAAAAACAGTTTTAAGTATCCTCTCCCTAAGCTATGTTCTCCATGTGTTGCTAATGCCCTTGTTTTAGAACCACTCATTTCACAACATAAAATACTACATAAACATTATAAATAGTTCCAAAATAGTGCTTTAATCACTGTAACAGGGGGTACTGTCACATGTGTGGGTCACTGAACAATACTGAAACAGACACAGAGCATTTGGTGTTGACACTCCACACAGGCGCACAGATTAAATTCTTTTAGTGTCACAATTACTATTGAAAAGAAAAGAAAGCAAAGCTAACAAATAAAAGTTTACCACACAAATTGTGAGTGCTAGTCCCACTGAAAGGAATGTCCCACTCCAGGAACCTATTACTCTACGCAAACCTTCTCCGCAGAGCTCCGCAAACCTTGCTTTTTGAGCTCCGCGCACCTGCTCAATGACTTCCTTAACAACTCGTCTCATCTTGTGCGTACCAGCTGCTTCACTAAAGGCACACATGCACCCAAGAACCAACGACATGGTTTCCCTGTCACATCATTTATAATGTATTTGAAAGTGTTTTCAAAAGGTAATAATTAGTTTACTGACCTGTAGGTAAATAAAAGGAAAGCATACACCAATGTGAGTGTTTACTTTGCCTCCATCTGGTTTATTCTGAACCAGCGAGACTTTCTCCATTAAGAATAACCACTGCACCCCCTATTGGAAAAAAATAAACCCTACACCCCCCCCCCCCCCCCCCCTTGCTTTAATGTCTCCAGACATTTAGGTATTTTAGCAATCAGTAATTACCTATTGTTCTGTAACTTTCTTCCCAATAACCTTGTGACAGGGGAGATCTGTGCTGGCTATCAGGCGCATGCATGATCCTGTATGGGAGGTTTGGAAGCCTTGTTTGACCCGTCTATCAATCATGGTTGTGACTCAAAGAGATTGAGCAAAGGTGTGTCGAGGGGACCTCTTTGGTTGGTTGAGAGGTGGATCTTGGGGGGGAAAGAAAGAAAAGCTGCCTATTGCGGAGACAGCCGCAGGCGGTCGTGGACAAAGAAAGATGGCAGCAGAGACGGCTGAAGTTCACAGCTACACTATTAGGTCCTACGTGCCTAATACTGGTCACGGACAGTCCCAGGGGTGTGATTTAGTTTCAGTTCAGGTGGGAATCTGGGCACCCCAATAAAGTGATATAGAATAGGAGAACGTCAGCATCACTTATGCAGTGTCTCTCCACCTCGCAGATTAGTGGAGGTAGAGAGACACTGCATGAAGCAACATTTTGTTTTGTAGTTCCATTACAGTGTTTTGCTTTCTGTTTTGATTTGCCCTATTGATGATGGATTATAATTTCAACATGCACAATACCTCAGCTGGATACAATTGTTGGTAACAACACTGAGGATATCGAGGATTACTGTTGCTAGAAACCTGTTGCAATCACTTGCGTGGAAAATAATAAATCTTATGTGCCTGGGCGTGATCTCAAAGACACTGTATGACTCCCATGTCCTCAGTGAACCACCCACACACCCTCTCACAGACCTATTTAACTTTGTTTTTTTTTTTTGCTGTCAAAGCTAAAGTTGTTATGGTCTATTTACCCATAAACCTATACTGGTCTAGGATAATAGCATACTTAACAAAATAATGGATATCTCAATAAACTTCCTGTGAATGGTGCTGTGAGACAACATTTACTGTTGGCTTCCATGCCCTGTACAATTGTTGTCTCAGAGTTTCATGTTTACTTGGGTTTTCCAATTTGGTGAGATTGCTGATTTTCAGTCCTGTTGCCAGTTCCCATTTCTTGACTAGTGGGTGGCATTTCTGAACTTTGACTTGACACAACATAAGTCTCCACATCACTGGAATCCTCCACTGGTACTTCAGTTACCTCTATCTCTTACAGGCGCTATAATCCATCATGGATCTCAGTCCTTTGTGGTTCTTGCACCGTGGGATGAAACTCTTCTGCTGTAACGCTCAGCTTTGGTGATTCTTCTTGTGAAGGCCACTGAGGTTGCAGATTAGGTGCTCTGTACTGGAAATTATGTCTCATCCGCCTCATGAGATGTGTTAGGCTCGTTTCTGTCTATGCCACTCTGGCTCAGCTTTGTCGTCTTCATCTGTCTTGATTTGATCACTTCTGCTCCCAATGACTTCTTCTTCCAGTGGTAAATCATTAACTGGCAACAGAAGGTTTCAATGTAATTGTTTTCCCCCAACTTCAGGCTGAATCTTAAAAATAGGTCCTTCACCAATCTTCTGAATGACATAATTCATTGTTTGTTCCCAATAAGCATGTAGCTTGCCTGGGCCTTCTCTATTTGGCAGATTCCTTACAAGAATCCTATTCCCGGGTTGGAGGGTTATTCCCTTCACACCTTGGTCAGAATACTTTTTCCCTTTTGATGCAGACTTCTGACTGTTTTCCGATGCAATTCTGTTTGCTTCACGCATCTTTGCAGCCCATTTCTATGCAAAGATCTAAGATGATGTTTATTTTTCTTGTCGGTTGAGATTGAATAATTTCCGATTTAGTTCCTGAGAAGAATAGTCACCAGTTATTATTATTGAGGTGTGCTTGCCGCTAATGCAAAGCTTGTTTTAATGTTGTCTTTATTATGCTGGCCAGAGACCCGCGTTTACTGTCATATTTGCTAAACTTTCTTTAAATTCTCTAATTAATAATCGATACCCAGGTAGTAAAACGAAACATGGTTCAGGTCTGGTGATTTAAAACCCGATGGGTAGCCAGGTACCCGATGGGTAACCATCTCTAATATTTTATTTTTTTAATGCTATACGTTTATGTAATACACTTTACATGCTATGTTTTCTATGGTTTATTTGAGACAGTTGTTAAATTTGTACAGGATCTTTATCTTTACAAACATTATTTCAATTAGAATGTTAGTAACCATGGTTTTGTTCCGTTTTGAATATGATAAAGGCATTTCGCTAAATGAAACGTTTCTCATTAGCATAAAAAGCAATAAAGTTGATTTGACCCATTCTTTTGTTGAATTGAAAAATAAAGAAAAACGGCAAATTGTTTCTAAAATAAACATCGATATTAACCGTCGATTTCGCAAAAAAAATGAAAAATCGAATAGTAGCAAGCCTAAATATAATCTACAAACATTTCAGTTTTCAGAAACTTGTACTGGGTTGATAATATGAAGCAATGGTCTTGTGGCTTATCAGGTTTTTCAAAGACACTCCTCAATTGATATACATTCTTTGCTTTATTTGTAAAGAAAAACACGTATCATGAACTAAAACTTTAATAGGGAATGTGAAGCAGCAGGGTAATTGGAATGCAATCCGGCTCACGTGTATTGCATTTGGCTTATGGGGGGAGGATTAGCCTCTTCTTATTGTCTGGCCTGCACTGCCTGACAGCAGCTCCTCCCTGGGCAACCCTGAGCAGTAGTGACATCATCTCCTCCTCTTTGGCTGCTGCTGCCACTTTGTGATAGAAGGATAAAAGGAGTCTTATTTACCTCAATCAGATAAGTACCATTCCCCGCCAGACATCATGGCTCTGATTTTGGTTTTATTCACAATTATAAATATATAAAGTATTTTCTTTGTTCTTTTTTTTTGTTTAAACCAGGTCTGTGTAGTTAAGCTTGAAAATGCAAACCTACAACCTTAAGTGTTGTGTTGAGTGTTACATAGATAACAACACCGTTGAATCGGTTTTAAAGTACTTTATTTCTTCTGTAAGACAAAAGGAAGTCTGTGTGCCAGCTACAGATAAACTGCAGGTATTTGGCTGGCTGCAAAAGATATAATATTAATAATATATATATATAAAAATCACCTCTAGATTTTGTAAGGTTAACCATTGTTATGAAAATACAATATATACTCTTCTCTTTCCAAAAACAAAGATGTTAACTTTTCTGTACTCCTGCCAGTACCTGTGGTGACTGTTGTGGCACGGAATTCTAACTCAATATAATTGAGTATACGATTATACTATATCTCTGTGATAGTGGCATAGTGGGAGACAAGTAAGAAAAAAAAGCTGTTCCTTATGATCTGTGAGCATGCAGTACAAAGGAAGGGGGAATATATTTTTGTTCCTGGACTAGAGGACCACTATGAGATTGACTTTAATTGAACAGATCCAGGATTGCATGTTTGTTTGCACATGTGGTTCATTCTGTTTAGTCTATATACTTTTAAGTTGATATTATAAAGCAGAACCTCTGATGGTTTCAGACTCTTCAAAGACACATATTCAGGCTTCTTTAAATAAATGATGACATGAACTGCTACTTTTGACAGTAGTTCTAACTGTACAAACTCACTGCTTCATTTCTCTTTGTTTCATTTGGTCCATACGCCTTCTGCATTGTTCAGTTTTAGTCTAGTCACCACCTGTGTTTGGTTAATACCAGTTTGTAAAAGATAACACTGCTATATTTACTGGTGGTTTTAGCTTGTATGCTTTGTTTTTACAAGTTTAAACCTTAAACTACCTAGGTGGCATTACTAACAGCAACTAACAAACAATGGGCTTACATTACAAAGCACTGTACATCATAGAATAGCAGGTCATGATCCACCGAACATTTTGACAATTTAAAGAAAACAAATGGGGTTTTGCTCCTCAAAATGAAGGCTTCCCAGAGTATATGTTATGTGTGTCACAGAATGCTCTGACTGTTTACAACCTATTAAGGGGAGAACATTAGCACTGCAGTGTTTTTAGCCATAACAAACAGTAGTGAATTTGCAGCGTATTGGAGACAATTTTAACTTCTAGGACTAAAGCTGCTACAAAAACAAAATGCACAATAGAAAGCCGTCAGGAGAAGAACACTGTCCATATTAGTGTTTAATATGTTACATAAGTTTAAAATAATGATTTACTGCTACTGCCTTCTGTGTACTGTTCATTATTTTAATAAGTAACCGTGGGTTTGGACAGATATTTATTTCAAGATTTGTGAGTACCATAGTAATTTCAAGAACTATGGTTCAGACAGGCTACCTTGGTTACAGAAGACTACAGTAAAACATAACCATGGGAGCTGGGGTTATAAGGATACATTTTTGAAAATCAATTAAATTCTAATGAATTTACCTTATGTATTTTCAATGCCAGTCATTTCTCTTTTCCTGCGGTTCTGCATTATATATCTAAAGGCTCCTTAGAGATATCTAGCTGGACCTCTTTTGCAAACAAAATAAAATGTGAATTAAGTAAACAGACAGCAATCCCCTCCATAACTGGACTTGAGCAGCTGCCTCCCAATATAAAGGGGAACAATATGAATGGAGCCAAGGACTTTGTCCTGCTGATGTGCCAGAGATCATTAGGGGGGAAAAGATAAAAGGTAAAATAAATCAAATAACCAAACTATAAATCTGACATTTTATTGAAGTTTTTGTCTACTTAACTATACAGCAGTTGTACCTCAGAATTTATGACTCTTAACACTGTGTACATTTTCCTAAAACAACAAAGTATTTTCCGTATTTAGCTGCATGTCTGATAATATAAGTATGAAAGACAGACACGAAAAGACTGCTAGCTTAAACCACTTGCAAGTATGGTTTATTTTTCTAATTTAGGAACCAGCTCAGAGAGCATCACCAGAAACCATAGTTTTTAAAACACATGTCATTTATTCCATTGTTTTTTAATCTTTTTAACCAACGTGGTTGTTTGGGCAATCTACTTTTTTGTGGGAAAGAAACTAAATACAGTAGCTTGTCATCCATGTGTTTTTTTTTTTTTTTTGTTCAGTGCTGTAGTTTTATTACTCTTACACACCCAAACCAACTGGCCAGCAACAGGAAAATAACTATTTGCTTTTCTATGGGGGTCATTCTACTGTGACAAGTAACAGACATGTCGTTTGCTACACCTACACCCAAAACGCAGTGCACACAGGACATTATTCATGTTTTCTAAGGCCGGGCTGTGTTAAGATGAGGATAGTGATTACTCTATTTGAACTCATCATTGTAATGGAAAGAGAAACGATATGCATTTCCATGGTGATATACACCAGTACACATATCAGTTCCTTGGATCCCTGTGTTTTGCACTTTTTGTTTGTTTTGACACTTATATGTAATATCCCTGGCCCAATATGGCTAGCTAACCACTTACATTCAGTACACATACAGCACACATTATTGATGAATGTATAGTATTGTATTATTTTCAATTTTATATGGTTGTATTGCCAGCCCATGATAAAACCCCAAATATTCACTGTTTCTGTTGATGCTTGTGGCAAGGTGGTTTACAGTATGCAGGTGTAGTGATGATGTGATTGTGAAACAGAAGACAGAAAACAAAGTTCACAATCCAAATTAGTTTTATTTTATAAGCTTGGTTTGGCGACCACAAAGAATAATCCCAGGCAATACACAGCAATGTGTATTGCATTGTTCCAAAACAACAGGTTGCAGTCCTGAAATAACAAGACACAATTCGTAATTAATGAAACACAGTATAACACACACAAAGACACAAGTCCAGAATGATTGTTATTGTGCTTGTGATGAAAATACAGTTTATTTGTGTACAATGGTGCAGTGTTGTCCGGGTTAGTGCTGGCCTGTAGCGACAGCTCCAGACTGTGTTAGCCGTCTAGTAAATAACGAACAGCACAATTAGAACCGACAAAACAAACAAACACTAGACATTCATGCCAATATTTCGCTCGTCCTTTAGCGTTCTCTTAACCATAAACAAAGGAACAGATCACCTAGCCACGTCCCCTATTTGTACCTTCAGTCACACCCCCTTGGTTAGCTGGTGCAGCCGTTTCTCCTCCAATCTGCGGTTGCCACATCGCTTTCCCTCTGGAGCGATGACTTAATGTAACGCAGCTGTCAGGAAACTCTGTTCCCTTTACCCAGCGCCCTCACAGGTCAGGAGGGAGATTTATCACCAAGAATCATTCTGTCTCTGTCACAATGCTTTATCTGCATTGTCATGTAATGTCTCTAAAATAACACCACTATAAAAATATTGCTCTATAATTTAATAAAACATATAAATCACAAAAATGAAGTCAGCTTTAACAGTCAAACTATAATGACCTACATATTTTAGATAGTTTCATGAAAAAAAACATGGCAGTCCTGATGACTGTAAACTGCTATTCTGCCATAGCAAGTTTTTATTGTATTCTCTACTGGGCTTTTTAAGCCTACTGTGAATTTTTTTCTTTTTGTAAGTTTTCACTGGGATAGGTTGACATGCTGGTGGCCTGGAAGCAAGCAGATGACCTAAATTTTTCCATTTGTGAGATACACCCAGATGTATATGTTATTGATGTCATATAATCCCCCCGAGAAAATCCTACTTTATCGTAGTACCTGTAACCATGTCAACAGAGAAATGCACCTCAGTAATTACTGTAACACTGAAGTAATTTCAGTACAAGAATGTGTATGACTTCAGGGTAAAATGTGTTTCTAACAGGTGCCAAGTAAAGAGTTAATTGATTGTGTGATTATGTGACCACAAGGCTGTTGAGTACAATGTATACAGAATGTGTCAAAGTGCAGTAGAATTGATGCAGGCATTTTGAAGTGATATTAAGTGGGGTGGAAATCAATTGCATGACTGTTACATCATTTCCTTGGTATTAAGGAGGAGTGTGACATTAACCATCCATTGACTCACATTATATTTCAATTTGATGACAATAAGCGGGATGTTATATTAACTGGAGTGATATGAAGCAGGTTTAACTGTATATATTTATATACATACACACATACATAGAAGACTTCAGTCTCAATTTCTGCTTATCCAACACTAATTCATTGTGTAGTATCTTCTGAAGTCAGAGTCGGGTTATCTGACCCAGCAGATCCCCCCCCCCCCCCCCCCCCCCCCCCCCCCCCCCCCCTATATAATTGTAAATATAAACAAAAAACGGTAGTGAAATTAATAATTGGTACTAATTGGCACACTTTCTTAAGTAGTGATTACTTCCTAGGTCAGGGCCCTGTCCTAGGAAGTAATAATTGTTTAACAAAAGCTTAAAATAATAGGAGGAAAAACACAGTAAACAAAATAAGCTACAGGAGTCCTTCGTCTATTGTTTCATTCATTTTAGTTTGACCTCCTGTCAATTACCAGCTCAGCAAAAAGGGTCAGGTAGCCTTGGAAAGAAATTGTAATAGCATGGTTATTTCCTAAACAAAATTAATCCACGTGGAATACTAATATATTCCCTCTTTTTTTTTTTTTTTATCTTTGTGAGCAATGCAAACTATGCAAGACAAACTAGACCTGGCTTAAAAAACAGCAAAGCAATTTTTCAGCATTATAATTGCTGAATAAAACCTATTTATACCCTTTTTCTCCAGCACTTTTTTGTACTGTTTTGGCAGTTGTTAGTAAATGTGAAGCAGAAGAATTTGTGTAATTAATAATGACACCACACCTAATATTATTGGCCTTACTGACTATTAAAACCTTGAAAGAAACTCAGTTATCAGATATCTGAAACAACAGGAAGCAGAAATGCTGAAATATATTGCAATACTTTTTACTCATGATGACTTCTGAAACTTGGTACGAGAGCAGTTGGTTTCTGTGTGTAAATTTATACTTTAAAAACACTCCAACTGGCCATCCGTAAGTGGCAGCTAATGTTAGTTCCTGTGATGTCATGTATGCACCGTGTACTGTGCAGCACCATGCATTTGTGCACTAGTGCTATAGTAGTAGACACCTAGCTCTGTGTGTTCCGGGTACATTATGTGTACCGAGCACCACGTGCACCGAGTATTGAGAGCACTATGTGCACCGTGTACCGTGCAGCGCTGTGACTGTGCACTGACGTTGTAGCGCTGGGCACCGTGTGCGCACCGTGTATGCATGAGCACCTTGCACACCGGGATACCGAAGTACCAAGGGCTATGTGTGCGCCGTGGTACCGAAGCAATGAGGGGGCAGCTACACAAATGTGCCTACCCTACCCAACTTTCAAAAAAAACCATACCGTCTCGAGAAGGAAAAAGAGAAATGACTTCCTCGGGATGACAGATTTATTCCCTTGGTGGGCGGGACCGAGTGCATCATCCCAGGAAGGGATCTATCGGCATCTCTGGTATAGAGAGCTCAGCAATACCTACCCAATGGGCAGGCATATCCCATACATAATATTCATTGGTGGTCGTCTTTGAATTGAAAGGGAACTCCAGCTGTGGAGTTAGGGTTGTGAAACCACACATTTAGTAATGGTCTCTTCCTGCTACTACCAATACATGACGTGTCCTACATTTGTGTTTGCCCAACAGCATAAACAATCCTCCCAACTTGTCTTCGGGTTGCATCAAATTATAGACTTTCATGAAGTGGAAAAAGCAAAGCTTTATTTAAATAACCTCAAAATCCACCCACTGTAAAATCGTAATGCAAAAACTGTATAGACTGCAAAGTCCAAATCTTGCATGTGCTTGATATAAAAAAAAGAGTTGTTACTGAGCAGCTACCAAGCTATTTATAAGAGAACTATAATTGGAAGTATATATAATTATTACGCCTTGTCATTAATTATTTGCTGGTATACCTTAAAGCAGTAGTTTTCAACCTTTTTTTCAACCTTTTTTTTTTCTGTCTGGAGGTTTCAAGTACCCCTTTACAATTTTTGCTCTAGTGAATGGTACCACAGTTGCAATAAAATGTATAACAATCTGTTTAACAAATTACATTTGTTCCATGTTTATTTCCTATATAATATATGTCACAACAGTTTGGGACTGAGAGACGGATGGTTTAGGATAGAATGCCAAACAGTAATTCTTAAAACTTTTAATTAGAAGTCCTTTGGATGCATAGAATCAAAATACAGCATTTAGGCATACAGCCGCGCCTAATAAATAAAGCAAAAAAACAAAACAAAAAAACATATTGTGATTATTATTTATGTTTACCGGAGCATTTATATTTCTAAAAAAGACTGTGCTTCACTGATTAGTATTCAAATATACAATGAGTTGCCATGCTGACCTGATAAGATCTTGCTTTTAGGCCCTCAGGATTACATTTTTCTTCTTCATCTGAGAAAACTGGCACCACAATCTCCCCATCTGAAATAACTTGTATTATGTATTATAATCCCATTGAAATAAACATCTATCCCACCCTCTCCCAGCAGCAAGGAAGAAAGGCAACTGCCAAAAGCCAGGAGCACTCCAAACAATACACACTGTCTAATAGCCCTGAGCTCAAAGTTTTGTGAAGTCAATCAAGTATTTGAGGCTGCCAAGCACCACTTAATAATATTATGCGGTCATTGAATAATGTGTTTTTGTATTTGTCCTTTGGCTAACTTTCTGATGGAATTGTTATTCTCAGTAGATAAGACATATTCTTTAGTTTACTGAAGAGTTTAGAAAGAGATGTTGTCAACTTGTTTACTGCTAACAAGTGCATTTGACACCATTCCTGCTTCTGGGAAATGTGTTAAATGGGTGGGTTCATCTCTGACATGTATAACAATTCATGGATTTCCATGCTTAACTTTGGTATTGTTTGTTTCACTCCTGTTTTGTTTAGTTCTTCCTTTCTGAATGTATGTTTTACTTTCTACTGTAAATTTTCTTTTCAGTTGTAGTACTAATTAAAGCAAACCAGAAGTCCCTGTTTTGAATAGATTGCAGCGTTTGCCTTCAAGGAATAACAGAAAAGGAAGAACAAAGTGAAATAAGCAAGAAAAAAAAAACAATAAAACTGCATTTCCAGCAACTAAGCTGTTTCTTGCTATAATATTGATGATGGTTTGTTTTCTTTTTCAGAAAAAATTGTAACTTCAAATTATTATTTTTATTTTCACATGCAAATCTTTAAAAATACTAAAAATAACTTAATAAACTCAAAATCAAATGTTGAAACATTTGTCATTTCTAATTTCATTAGTAATGAGTGTTTAATAGTAGTGGATAAATATCTACTGTTAAATACCTGCATGGCTCTTTTTATGGTAAAAAATTCTGTCATGTAATACTGGAGTCATTTTTGAAGAGAACAGTGCAGCAGCCTTCCAAGCTCAATTGTAATGTAGAAAATTAATTAATATTTATTTTAGTAAGTACCTGTACTGGAAATGCATTTGTTGTAACTTGCCTTTGCTTTTCTTAAAGAAAGCAATAGACAACAAGACTACATTTCTACAATTCTTAGTTTTATTTTTCTTGTAGTGCATTTACTCACACTGATGGATAAACTAAGGATATTCACTCATCGTTTCCAGTTTTCACGTTTTCAGTTTTATCGTGTTTCCATACACACGTGTCAAATGCATGTTCCACTGTGGTAAACTGGGTTGAATGGAATTATGATAGTTCTGGCTTTTGGCCGTGTTTGGAAAAGTTTAGAGGTCATCAGGCAAGGTCCAGGTTGGTTTGGTTTGGGTTTTGTCAGGTCTTGAATTTAGACCTTCACAGACCGTTAGTCCAGAGCGTATAAACTAAAACTTTTAATGTTATTCCAGTGGTATAACTGGGCTGGACAAGGAGTCATTTGAGATTAAAAATCGCTTTTTAAGAGACCCCTGGCCAAGAAAGCAGTGTGTGTGTGTGTGTGTGTGTGTGTGTGTGTGTGTGTGTGTGTGTGTGTGTGTGTGTGACTGACTCCTTCTCTGTGTTGAAAAGATGATGAATAAACCTATTTTGGGAGTACTTGATAAATTCAAAAGCTTTGCTGTTAACTGCTAACACATAGCTTTTTAACTCTCCAGTAAGTCAACTGCACAATCCTGGCACTCCACCAAAGTGTTCTAAACTTGACAAATGAAATTTCAATAAAGTGTCAAGAGTTCTTTCTTTTCTTTATAGCTCCTCTGGTAACTCTGGTGTAGAGCTCAGTTTTTTTCCCCCTAAAAGAAAATGTCTCCCAGTCATCTTGGCAGCCACAAAACACTTTTGAAACCAAACCTGAAGCACGGCTTTGAGACGAGAAGGTTCAAATAACATTTTTAAATTGGCCCAACCAATGGCTAATGAAGCATCTCATTATTTACTTTTCTTTCTGGCAAACATACTTCTTTTCTCAGGGAGTCTCATTATACCACAGTATCTCAATTCTATTAAAGTGAGAAACCCTAACCAGACAGACAATAGAGCCCATAGTCTACCTTGAAAACAACAATACTTCTCTACCATGGAATAGAGGGCAAAGGTATCCAATAGCAGTGCCCCATAAATAATATTGTCTTCTCTGTACTCTGTACATTCTCTCTCAGCTACGAAACAATGGAATGCACTTCAAATGGATCACATTGTACTATATTTTACCTTTTGTTGAATTTTTTTTTCCATAAAGATAACAGCCTTCTGTTTTCTGTCTTAGATGCTCATTTATAAACATCAAAAGGTACAATGGCAAGTGGTTTTCACATTTTTAAAGCATGCAGAGTCTATGGTTGGGTTTAAATGCATGTGAAAGTCGAATCTACAGTCATGACTGGGTGACGTTGTCACGCGAATACATGTGAAACAACAAAAGGACATCCTTTTGGCAGCGCGACTTTAAGGCTAGGGTCAATCACTTTCTCACGATAGAAATAGCTGTACAAACCCATGTAAACCGGAGCAGGAATTATGCTTGTGGCTCACGAGGTTTCAGCAGTCGAGATCCAGTTCTTCTGATTTACTCTCACGTAATCTCCAGCAGAAAGGTTGTACAAAACACACACACACACACACACACACAAAATGTACGTTTATAGACTATTTTAACACTAGAATACCGTGGTTACCTTAAAACTTAAATTAAACACCTCTGGCGTTTATTTACAATATTTGCCAGCAGACCTGGCGTGTATTAGAGACAGGCTATTACTTGACTCCTGGCAATTATTTGAAGTGTTATGGTATACTCATGCCTACAACCGCAGACATCATTCATTATCACAATACATTTTAAACATCATCAATATTAAAGCGAAAGACAAACTATCAAATACAGCTCAAAAGTTTTACTCAAGCACATCACCTCATCTGCACAGCCGAAATGCTGTATTTAAATGAACAATTAAACATAAAATTGTTTATTTTCTAACTTATCACATATAAAGCACTATTTAAAAATGAAAAACTATAATAAAATAAACATTTCAAAAGAAACTAGTGTGTAAACAGGCTTATGTACATACAAAATTGTAAAAACAAAAGTAGTTTTTTATCTAAAACGAAAGTATCATTTGATTTCTCTTGAGTGTGTGTCACTTGCAGCACAGAATCCAGGTTGAGGTGCTGCCTGCAGCCTGCAGCTTTGCAGTTTTCTAATCGAAATGTTTCTTCCGAAGCGCTGTGGCTAGCTTCAAGATTAAATCTCTCCTACTGATAATTTCCCTGGTGCATTTCTTGTACAAAACGAAATAATTGATGGCTGCTGGGTCCAGTAGAGATAACAACAGACTTGTATATCTATACAAAAATAGAATATTGTAGGTTATAGTCAAAATAAAAACATGTATTGTAAAAGGTGGGTCTAGTGTTAATGTAGTGTAACTTTTAGATGCCCCCCCCCCCCACACACACAAAATATAAATTCTAAGTAGTAAAACTCGTACTTAGTAGAAATTATATTTTATATAAATTTGTGTGTTTTGGAAAGGTAACCAGACAAACAAGTAGCTAATGCACGGCGTAATTCAGAATGTGCGCGAGAACATGTGAATTAATTTCTCTAAATGTTTTATCTTCATGGCAGCACATGAAGCTCTCCTCACGATATTCAGAGTCGTTCTTTTCCTACTTAGTAAACAGACATGGACATTTAAATATCCCCTCCCCTCTATGACTATGAATTGAATCTCCAGTGGTACGGACAATTTTTTTTCCTAAATCAGAACTGTATAGCAACACATTTCCTGAAAGGTAAGGCAAACACGTCGTGAGGAAAACGGTCATGACTTGTGCATGTAAACGCTGCCTGTGTTTGTGTGATTTGTGTTTGTGCGCTTGTGTGCTTCAGACACATTTACTGTGATTTATTCAGATATAAGTGGAAATTGATTCATTGACCATTTTATAATACTGACTGGTACTGCACATTTTGGATTTTCTTTTAAATAGAAAAATAGTGTAAACAAATGTAATACAAGGTTCGAGAAAACCCAATCGGAACAACAAGTATTGTCACATTATGTTTTTTCTAGTTTTTTTCTAATTTATGTCAGGACAACTTCAGATATCAACAGAAACCCAGTTAATTATTATTTTTTAAATATAACACAATGTATACTTCCAAGACCACAGCATTCTAAACCAGTATAATTTGAGTAATTTATAAATGTGAACAAAGTAGATTCCCTTTATCCAAGCTGCCCCCTAATTTGAACTACCACAACAAATTGATCATTTTATTTTCATGTGCCTGTAGCAGTTTGGATAAAAGTTGTCTGTTTTACAACACTATTATGTTGCAAAGGTTTATAAAGCTAATTGTATTGTAATCCATGCTTTGAAAGGGTGAACATAGTTTAGAAAAAAAACTATTTAACTAGGATTTCTGTTTAAAATTTTAACCCCAATAGACCATTACTGTTTCCTAATTACAAGCCATTAACGAAAGGGTTGAGATAATTTTTCCGTTATTAGTGTTCAAAGTATAAAACCTATTCAAAGTATAGAATCTCTTAACTATGAGTCAATAGGGTGTTTGTAAAGTCTGTAAAAAGAATGTGTAAAAAGTTTCCCATGAGAAAGTTCTGTTAATCTAATTTTAAAACAGTGTGCTATAACCTTATTGGTTTTACATTCTTTGTATGTGAAGCTTGTTATTTTGCAACATAATAGTAAGTAGTTTAGTTGGGGTCACATTCTCAAAGTACAGCTTTTCTTCATCCTTGAAACAAACTATCCAACATCTTATTTAGAACTTAAGGCCCCATTTCTATAATTGCCTGTTGTATGCCTCAAATTGACCACTAAGAAGTACAGCATACTGTTGTGACTATTGCAAGTTTTGCACACAAGCTTGTAGCAAGACTTTCAGGTCCAATTTTTCTGCATAACTAATATAACTGACAACACAAAATGAAGGGGTAGTCAGTCACAAACCAATTTTCATTTCATCATGGCCATTACAACGTACAGACATCCAAGTTTAAGTGATTTTATGATTTCAGGGAGATCTTTACAGGGGCTGGTGCCACTCAGACTAAGAATTGTTTTTACATTTGTCACCTCTATATAAACAGTTTAAGGGTATTTACAGAGAGAGCAAAACACAAAGATCAAACACCAGTACAACCCCCCCCCCCCATAATTACATAAACATAATTGTATAGATAGATAGATAGCTATTGCCCAACCGATCTCCATTAAATGCCTGTGTTTGCAATTACATACAGCTGCTTGAAGCCATTTTTGGGATATTATAATTAAGGATACGATTGTGGCACAGTGATTTTTTGTACATTTCACGGGAAAAAAAACTGGAAAAAACCAAGAATTCATGGAAAGGTCACAGAAAGGCCACCAAATAATGTAGGTTTAGCTACAACAACATACACAAGAAATTTTAAATATACACTAAAACCAATAATATAAAGACTATTGACTACTGACTGCTGGCAAGTTTAAATGTTACTTTAGAGTACACTTAGTTAAAGGTCCTTTCACACCAAGGTAAAAAAATTTTTTATACTATAAAATGCAGGCTTTAATAATGACCACATAGCAAAACAGACAGGGTCTGAAATAAACAGTGTTCCTATTTCTCCGTCCGGCATCAATGTGTGTGTATGTGTGTGTGTATATATATATATATATATATATATATATATATATATATATATATATATATATATATATATATATATATATATATATACACACACAAAATCAGCATGTCAAATAATTGTTTTTATTACCGTATTCAAAATGAAACAGTATATAAATATTATCCAATAATAAGAATGAGACATTTAAAATGGTTGTTTCTGAGTAGCCTACAGAGCATTCCATCTTTAAAAAAAAAAAAAAAAAAAAAAGTAAAACAGAGATTTGAGAAGTCAAATCACACAGGCAGGCACCGTGTCCAAGAAGCGGGGCAACCCAAAGTGTATCCGGACCCTACAGCACGTCTATTACCGCAAACCCACCACCGCATGCCCATGCAGCACAACCTCACCACCACATGACCCAGTACAGTGCAACCCCACCACCGCGTGACCCAATACAGTGCAACTCCATCACCGTGGGATCCCTTTACAGCGACAGACCACCACCTTTGTAGGTATACTTGCTGCCTGCCCGAGATGCATTCAGGGTCTTAAGTTATTGTGCAGTATCTGCATGGAAGCCAGGAGCTGCAGCACGAAGCACCCGCACAAAGAGCACACACTGTCTGGAGATGTGTTTTGTATCTGTGTTGAGTGTCTGTCTTATTAGTTCGGGACTGCAAACCCCTTTTGTTATATGCTGGCAATAACCATTCTTGGGTAGAGCCAGCCTAATTATTTAACAATCTTGTACGAAGGAGGAGACTGAATTAAAGGATTGTTTGAACTGTAACTTTGTGTTTGTCGTTATTGGAGCACCTAGATCACCTGTACCCCTGAGCACTACAAACCATATGTTCACATATGGTGAACAAACACTGTCTTCATGCAAACAATGTCTTCTTGTTACTTTTTCAATATATAACTGTCTGAATAAATCTCTGTGGCATTAGTAGAGCTTTGGTTAGGCAGAAAAGCAATTTCTTAAAGATCCAGTATTTTAAACTTCACAGTTTTGTAGAGTACATGCATTATTTTTCAACTGTAAATGGCTTTACCTTGCCTGAAAATGCTTTCATGCTGTGTCTTTCCTTTCTCCCATTTTCTCATTTTGGAGAGTCCCGTCTCCTTGTTGGGTTACCTGAGCTAATCCTTCCGTCATTTTTGATTCGCATTCCAGAAATAAAATCCCAGCCATCAAAGTGCTACTTAAAATAGTGCTGAATTGTTTTCAAAGACTGCAGGAAACAAGATGTACCTGCTCACTCTAACCTGTCCTTCAAATACTTAAACCTTATCATTGGAGGAGAACGGCACTCAGGTTAGCCTTTTTGGTAACACTTTATATTAAGGTTCTACTTACTAATGTTTTATAAATACATAATATATACTTAATAACTATGTTATAGAGTGTTAATAAAGCATTTATGGTTTATAACCATGCAATAGTCATAGACAGAATTACGTTTAACCACCCCCAAGTACAACAGGTCGCTAAAAACTGTCCCTGTTATAAAACTGTAATTCTGTCTATAGCTATTGCATGGTTATAAACCATCTACAATGTTTTTATTAATACTATATTATGTTATAATAATATAACATAGTTATTAAGCATCTATTATATATTTATAAAACAAATTATTTATTAAGAGAAGCTTTTTCACGACCTGTAGTCCTGACCACAGTTGAGAATAAAAGGATAAATATAGGCAATATAAAAGATAACGTGTAGTCTACTCATACGCTATTGAAATTGTTGATTATTAAAAATGTTGTGTATAATTATAAGAATACACATTTTCATAATTGGTTATTACAGTAACATTACTATAACATATTCATTAATGAATGAATAAACAGCCTTAGCAAAATGCCAGAATGACAATTTGAAATGACCAGGCTGCTAGTTAGGAAAGCAGATTGGGTCTTTGTTGACCATGGTATATAGACATCTACCCTGGTTTAGACAAAGCTATCGTTTGGTGCCTCGGCTTGTTACAAATGTACTCTGCTTTTCAAATTTTGCAAAAAATGTGAATTATAGCTCCTAACAAGATGTGAATTACAGCTCCTAAGAAGACATGTGAATTACAGCTCCTAACAATACATACGAATTACAGCTCCTAACAATACATACGAATTACAGCTCCTAACATGACATGCGAATTACAGCTCCTAACATGACATGCGAATTACAGCTTCTAACAATACATACGAATTACAGCTCCTAACAGTACATACGAATTACAGCTCCTAACATGACATGCGAATTACAGCTCCTAACAGTACATACGAATTACAGCTCCTAACATGACATGCGAATTACAGCTCCTAACAATACATACGAATTACAGCTCCTAACATGACATGCGAATTACAGCTCCTAACAATACATACGAATTACAGCTCCTAACAATACATACGAATTACAGCTCCTAACATGACATGCGAATTACAGCTCCTAACAATACATACGAATTACAGCTCCTAACAATACATACGAATTACAGTTCCTAACATGACATGCGAATTACAGCTCCTAACACGGTTGCCACCGATCAAACTAATGTGCCTCAAGGAGAATTGTTTGAAAATCTCATGAACATTCAGACATATGCGGCCAGAAGAAGAGGAAGATTAAGGCAGAATACGTCACTGTATTCAAGATCATCACCTCCAACATTTACTCTAGCAAAATCAGCACCAGGTCTCACCTGTTCATCATTGCTGCCCTTATTGACTTACATCATTGATAAATCATCTAAAAGTTTTTCAACAAGTAAAACAATCTGATTTTGAGTGCAAGTTCTCTGTCACTATGGCACTTACGCTACCGTATGTAGGTCAGACAAATGTCATAACAAAGGGATGTCGTAAGTGATTCTCAGCATGAAACAAGAAAGGTACATTTGTAACATGCCGAGATACCAAACGATAGCTTAGTCTAAATCAGTGTACACTTTGATAGTACCCTGGTTGACAAAGACCAGAACGGTATTACAACCAGAGCGGTATTGGTATTTAATTTAGTGTATACAATTACCGTAGCAGTAGACTAATTCACCCCAGACAACACTGCTGCACTTGAGGACACTGAATTCAGATTAAATCATATTTGCATGTGTCCTTAAAGCTGTTGGTTGTCCGCGTGATCACGCATATCAACAGAGCTCTGTGCTAACAAAGGTCTGTTTTAAATTGGAAGCAGACAAGGACACAACCCTTTTCAAGTTCTGAGATCAAATTAGATACATGTAAGGAATTACAGAAAAAAAAAAAAAACATACCGACAATTCTACTTATGGTCAATAGCTGCATTAATAACATCCATCTTTTACCAGTCAGAAATGCCTGACAAATCACACGCAGGATTCCAGAACCTTTTTCTTGTGTAGTTGTTTCCATCACAACAAACAACTCATAGCAGAAGTACAGGCTTTAAAATCTGAAAGGTGAGCTTCATAACAAATGCACTTGCAATCTTTTGGCTGATTTGGAGTGGTAAAACATTGAAATAATTCTCCAGTTAAATGTATAAACATTGTGTGATGTAACCATTGTCAATGTAAACGCAAAAAGGAGAAGCTTGTGAATTTTGTAGGATGCAGTTTTGTAGGATGCAGAATATAAGACCGGTTGGGTTTGGGTCCTCATCACCTCTATCAATAAAATATCTCATTACTGCTAACGAGGAGCTGCTTGTGAAGTGTAATTGTTTTAATTGTGGGTGGCGTAACATAGGATATGGTTATCGCTTTGGGTGATTGAGATAATTACCTATTTAATTAAAATCAGTTACATACCTCAAGCAGTTCCCCACTGCATTACAAACCATTTGATGAATGAGCCCCATACAGTCACCACATCTACAGCGTTCATGAAAATTAAACAACGTATTAATACAATTTGAAATTCAAGTAGTCATCAGTTGATGATACTTTCCACACTTACTCATATTAAACCCCAAAGGCTGATCCATTTAAGGTCCTTCTGCATCAGTGCAGTATGAGTCATGCATTGGTCTTGCATTGAGTTTTAGATCTTGGCTGGGGACCGCTAATAGGAATACATGCTGAATGTATCATTATTTTCATTTACTACAAATGAAAGAATATAATAGAAAACCATTAATCAGTAAAAGTAATAATAGCTCTTAAAAAATTGGTTATTGGAAACTAGTTTAATTTTTTTTTTGGATGGGCAATTGGGATTTTCGTGCGAACATTTACATATCTTTGCAGCTTTGCCAGATGTCTATAGAAGTCATAGTAATTCTGTGTTAACTGATTATTTCCCCATGTGCTTTTGCTTCCACTGTCTTATTACTGGAACATTCCTAATCTTAACTTAATCTTGCAGGCCTCACTGGGAACATCCACAACATTACACTGGCAGTTGCTTTGCAGGTCCTAATACATTGTTATAGCCATTTCCTGTTGGGTCCCAAAAACTCCATCCTCTTCCATTGTTTGCATGTAGGGGCTGCTGATTATAGTAGAAACCCATCTGAGACTAATGAAGAGCTCAGCTGGAGTGGGTGGTTCAGCCCTGTGGGTAATGCTGCTGCTTAACAAAATTAAACTATAATAGCTAATTAATAAATTGAACACAAATGCCTTCCGTTGCTAGCAGTTCAACCAATTTGGAATGAGTTCTGGTTTATATGGTTTATGTGATTGACTATTGGACCAGTGTCCACTGCAGTGGCTGTCTCGTCCATCCATTAGTAGTCGTGACATGAGATTCTATGATTGATTCACTTCCATGTTTTCTTTAATAAACACATCAATGTAACAATCAAGATGTAAGGTCAACAAACACTTAACATTTGCCATCTCCAGTCTTCCAGGCAGTTCGAACCAAGACATTCATTTTATAAAAATGTAATTGATCTTCTGCGGGATCAGTAAAAGGAAACTGGCCATGTTTCTATCCACTTTTTTGTTTGCATAACAGTACCAAACAATGAAAATGTACAATAAATCTGATGAAAACAGCTAAAATGTATTTAATCTGAAACAAAAACACCTTGGAAATGTGAAAAAACAACACATTATCAGAAGTGCCCAGCCATTTAAAGTGGAGATATCAAATACACAAGCCAAGTTTCAAGAAACCATTGGGGCAACCTTGCCTAGCATAAAGCAAACAGGCCCAACTGTAAAACTGATGGGGGCCAAGGTTGCCCCAATTGTTTCTTCTAACTTGTATCAAAAACACAAGCTAAGCTAAAAGAAACAATACAGGCAACCTAAGCCAGCACCAAGCAAATAGGCACAACTGTAAAAGCAGTGGGGTTCAAGGATGCCCCAGTTGTTTCTACTAACTTGGCTTGTGTTTTTGATGCAAGTTCAATCCACTTTTATTTATTTTAAAGTAATGACTAAGGTTTACAATTTTAGAAAAGCAAACTATGAAGGTATGAAACAGAGACTAACAGAAGTTGACTGGAGTAAAATAGAGAAAACACCCACAGAAGAAGGATGGTTGTTCTTCAAAAATGTAATACTAGAGGCGCAAAACAATTACATCCCTAAAGTAGACAAATCAAAATGTAAAACTAAATTGCCAAAATGGTTTAATAGATAAATTAAAAAAAAAAATACTCAGTGAAAAAAGGCACTTTACAGAGCGTTAAAAAGGGATTTATTTACAAGGGAAGTTATTTACAAACCGCTAACCAAGATCATGCAACAGTCACAGGGGTTGTACCGACAGACTGGAAAATTGCAAACATAATACCGATCCACAAAAAGGGAAACAAAACTGAACCAGGTAACTACAGACCAGTAAGCCTGACTTCTATTATATGCAAACTTCTGGAAACTATAATAAGATCCAAAATGGAAAATTACCTATATGGTAACAGTGTCCTGGGAGACAGTCAACATGGTTTTAAGAAAGGGAGATCGTGTCTAACTAACCTGTTTGATTTTTTTGAGGATGCAACATCGATAATGGATAATTGCAAAGCATATTACATGGTTTATTTAGATTTCCAGAAAGCTTTTGACAAAGTCCTGCATAAAAGATTAATTCTCAAACTGAACGCAGTAGGGATTCAAGGAAACACATGTACATGGATTAGGGAGTGGTTAACATGTAGAAAACAGAAAGTACTGATTAGAGGAGAAACCTCAGAATGGAGTGTGGTAACCAGTGGAGTACCACAGGGATCAGTATTAGGTCCTCTGCTATTCCTAATCTACATTAATGATTTAGATTCTGGTATAGTAAGCAAACTTGTTAAATTTGCAGACGACACAAAAATAGGAGGAGTGGCAAACACTGTTGCAGCAGCCAAGGTCATTCAAAATGATCTAGACAAGATTCAGAACCGGGCAGACACATGACAAATGCCATTTAATAGAGAAAAGTGTAAGGTACTGCACGCAGGAAATACAAATGCATTATAAATATCATATGGGAGATAATGAAATTGGAGAAGGAATCTATGAAAAAGACATAGGAGTTTTTGTTGACTCAGAAATGTCTTTATCTAGACAATGTGGGGAAGCTATAAAAAAGGCCAACAAGATGCTCGGATACATTGTGAAAAGTGTTGAATTTAAATCAAGCGAAGTAATGTTAAAACTGTACAATGGATTAGTAAGACCTCATCTTGAATATTATGTTCAGTTCTGGTCACCTCGCTATAAAAAAGATATTGCTGCTCTAGAAAATGGTGCAAAGAAGAGCGACCAGAATTATTCCAGGTTTAAAAGGCATGTCATATGCAGACAGGTTTTAAAAGAATTGAATCTGTTCAGTCTTGAACAAAGTAGACAACGCGGCGACCTAATTCAAGCATTCGGAATTCTAAAAGGTATTGACAATGTCGACCCAAGGGACTTTTTCGACCTGAAAAAAGAAACAAGGACCAGGGTTCACAAATGGAGATTAGACAAAGGGGCATTCAGAACAGAAAATAGGAGGCACTTTTTTACACAGAGAATAGTGAGGGTCTGGAGTCAACTCCCCAGTAATGTTGTTGAAGCAGATACTCTGGGATCCTTCAAGAAGCTGCTTGATGAGATTCTGGGATCAATAAGCTACTAACAACCAAACGAGCAAGATGAGCCGAATGGCCTCCTCTCGTTTGTAAACTTTCTTATGTTCTTATGTTCTTATATTGTTTAATTTAAAAGTAAAAATATATGAAAGCATGACAACCTTTATGTACAAAAATCTTCACTAATATACAACTGAACAAGAACTGATGAGCATTAAAAAAGAAAAAAAAAAGGTCAAAGGAAACCTTTTGTTTTCTTTTCTTAATTACAATTTTACAAACAAAAGGGACAGGCAATAACTGCCCTCGATTTTACTTAAATTACAACACATTCCAGATGAAAACAGGACTAATGTAGGGACTAATTGAATTTCCAAGTAAAGTTAATTATGTTAGCCTGTATATACCCTCCTCAAATACATGGTAAAATACCAGGAAACTAACCCAGAGGTATAATAAAACACAGTAGCCACTTCAGACAGGCTATGCATTCTATTTAACAAATGACTGGAAATGAAAGTGTCCACAGACTTTTGTATTGACCACAAGGTCAAACTGTGGGCTAGTTTATGCAAGGTTGATGTTGCTAGGCGTTTGTTCCACATTGTAATTTATTCAGCTGGAGGGGGGTGGAGGCAGGCTTGTAATACCAGCCAAGGCCCTGCCTGTGGAAAACTGGTATTAAAGGATCAGAAAATCTGGCAACTGAATAGAGGCAGGGCCATAGACTCAGGATACCCTGCAATTTCATTCCAAGTTTCCAAAAGAGACCAATTAGGAAGATTGAGAGCTCAATAGGGGCCGCCACCCCGACTGAGGTTAGAGATTCTCACGTCGTTGGGACATGTAAAGAGTGTATTTAATTCAGTTTGTTCTCTAGCTGCAATCATGTAATGAAACAAATTGAAGAGAAGATTCACAGAATTCTAATTAGCCCCTTAGTCCCTTAATCTGAATGTTTATGGTGCATAAGAAAATAAAGCTTTGCACTTCATTTTGGCACAAGGAGGTGCTTAAGGTAATTCGCTTTCACCTGATCCCAATTTCATGAGCCATAACATACCGTCAACTGTTACACTGCTTTGTTACAAAATGAGCATAATTCAAATAATGAGGTAGATTAATACTTTCTGAGTAAAAACTACCCACCAATGTTCTTGTAACTCTTTCTTCAAGTTCCAAATGAGATGAGATATACGCATGTTCACTGTAATAAGACACAGGATGATCAGAGTAAAAATGTATATTTGGGAGAAAACCTATGGTGGAAAGTTAATATACACAAGAATACAAGACAGCACTATTACAGATTACTATTACACTATTACAGATGTGGTCAAAATGCTAAACATTTGATTTAAGCTTCTGTTAAACAAGAGATTGTGATCCAAGTTGATTGAACTTCACATACAATATGTACAGCTCTACAGTCAATATAAAAATAAAATGATGAGTTTCATAGACATCAGAACCCACTATATTATTGGAAAAACAAATACACAATCACATTGATTTAATATTTTACATGGTATTTAGTGACATTGTAAATTGACAAACAGAAGACACTTTAACAGTTTTTCATTTTAACAGTGTGCCATTCAATAGTTACAAATTATTCAACTAATCTATACCAAAAGGTCCATGTTTCAATTTTGAAAAGCTAATTATCCATAACTCTTTCTGTTAAATCTATATTTCAGTGATCTGATTTGAAATTGAAGTGACCCAAACAATAAAAACTACACAAAGAAATATGAAAACTACAATGCATATGTGGCAGGGCTCAGGCCTGCCCCTGTAAATGAATATATTTTGGTGGTGGGTTTGTTTGTAATTAAAACAGGTGTGTTTAATTTAGATGATTGAAAGGAATTTGCAGCAGGTGGCCAGGTGTAATTTGTAGAATTGATAATCAACTAACCCTTGTCACCTGCCTTTAAAAAGAGGCTGCAGAGCCAGTTTTTTTGTTCTTTGTTTGCTCTTTGTTTGGTTGGTGTTTTCATCTGCAAACCTGAAGGACAAGAACCGTCTACTACTATGTGTGAAACCAGAATGAGCTACAACCCAGTCACTGCGTGTTTAACTGGGATCGGAGATTTAAATTTAGGGTTTCATTTAGGGGAATTTTAATCCCACAAAAGTTTCATTTGGTTTGTGCAGGGAGAAGGTTCCTGAAGCGGGACATCCCTTTAGTGGGAGCAGTGCACTCCTCACTATAGCAGATCTCGGCTCCGTCTTCAGATATGCTCACTGTTGTAGCAGGCAAAATTTGCTTTAGTTTATCGTTTAAATCTCCAGAGCTTCCAACTCTCCGGCTTTCCTCCAATACTCAGATCGTGGCAGCCATTTTCGCTTGACTTCATCAGCAATGTAGTCATATGTCCGCTCATCTTTTCAAAAACTACAAGCATTAATACATGGTGAGAGACGTGGTACGAGACTAGAAATCTGTCTTGATTATGAGTTAAGGAGTTCCACTGTTAGGGGAATGACTTGAGTTATGAAACCCAAATCTTTGAATGTGAGTTTACCTTTTCCATTCCAAGCAGACATGATGGTAGCAAATCGCTGATCAATCCTGTACTAACTAACACATAGGATAGTCTCACCGCTCTCGTCTCCAGAACCGTCTTTCTCCCCAATCATTTTGGATCGAGGAGCTATTTCCAGAGCCAACACTGATCTCCATCCAGTCAAGGAGCATGGGGCGCTGGTCTTCTGCAGCAGTCGATGCATGCATCTGTTCATCCCCTACCGACATAGCAATAGGGTTTTTTCCTCTCCACTGAGCAGCAGGTAATCACATAACCATACCACACTAACACTATTTTAACCTCTCCACTTTGTCTCGCATGTCCCTTCCTTTCCCATCTTTTCCAGCTGTTTCTTTTATGTTATGCACTAGCGCAACTCTATTGTCCATCGTTTGGGGGGAGCGGGGTGTGGATTCATCCCCCGACCTCAGGTCACCACGACACCTTGTCCTTGCTCTAGGGAGGTTCTCACCGAATGAGTCAGAAGGGACCCCCCGGCCACACTATACTTTTGCAGCTGATGCACTTTTCTATCTCACCATTTGAGGCACTGTCCTTCCTTCGCTAGGGAAGTGGCCCGCTTTACGCTTTTAGTGCCCAGTTGCAGACTAACCCATCTCTCTGTTGCAGATTCCCTGCAGGAGCCTTTTCCCGGCTTCGGAGGCCTTACCTCACCTCATGCGAGGGCATCACTAGACCGGTCAAGGAATCCTTTACTATTCTCCTTTCAGCCCTATGATTGAGCTATTCCTATCTGCCCGAGAGGCGTCTCTGCCGAACAGAGCAACTTTTAAATGTTTTCATATCCTCAGGAATGATACCTTTGACGAAGATCCATTCTCTGCAAAAGGGGAGCTCTCTCTATCCTAATTTAAGCGGGGCCTGCTCTAAGCCCACCTAAGCCAAGCTACGGGATTGAGCCTCTATCCTTGGCCTAGCATCACTCGCTCAGCCTGTCTTAACAGCTCATTTCTCCTCTATCCTTACAGCCCCAGTGGACACCCTGTGAGTTGAGCACTGTGTTAAGACCCGTTGAAACCAGGTTTATTTAGTGCTGCAATCAGGAACTTTAACAATTGAACTCCCTATAAAAAGCAAAGTCATCCTAACTAGCAATCCTTAGACAAATACAATTAAAAAAAAAATACTCCAAAGTGGTTGACTTTCTTGTTTACTGTTCACATGACAACAATGTTTTAATCAGCCTATCAGTGCATCTGTACTGGCGTAAAAAAAAAAAATATGATTGATCGCTATTTGCCTTCAGAATCACACATTAAACAAAAGGCTACTACAGAGCTGCTAAACAACATAAAACAAACTTGAATGTCAGTGCAGACAAAGTATTCCTGTCAGGTATTGAAGTTAAATCAGTGTTACAGGTACAATCTAGCACAGCCACCTCGCTTCAAACAACCCTCTGCTTACTTTTTAAACAAAGTCAGAATTTCAGACATGAATAGCACGTTTTCTTTCTTTTGACTAATAAAATTAATTCTTGGATAGAACAAACACCATGACAATGAACATGCTGCATATATAGCCTTTATTAAAGAATGCCAGGTACTCTTGAGGGTAATCTCATCAAGCAGCTTCTTGAAGGATCCCAGGGTGTCAGCTTCAACAACATTACTAGGGAGTTGTTTCCAGACTCCCACAATTCTCTGTGTAAAAAAAAGTGCCTCCTATCTTCTGTTCTGAGTGCCCCTTTATCTCCATTTGTGACCCCTGGTCCTTGTTTCTTTTTTTCAGGTTGAAAAAGTCCCTTGGGTCGACATTGTCAATACTTTTTAGAATTTTGAATGCTTGAATCAGATCGTCGCGTAGTCTTCTTTGTTCAAGACTGAATAGATTCAATTATTTTAGCCTGACTGCATATGACATGACTTTTAAACCCGGAATTTCTGGTCGCTCTTCTTTGCACTCTTTCTAGCGCAGCAATATCCTTTTTGTAGCGAGATGACCAGAACTGAACACAATATTCAAGATGAGGTCTTACTAGTGCATTGTACAGTTTAAACATTTTACTTCTCTTGATTTAAATTCAACACATTTTACTATATATCCAAGCATTTTTTTGTTGGCTTTTTTATAGCTTCCCCACATTGTCTAGATTAATACATTTCTGAGTTAACATAAACTCCTAGATCTTTTTCATATATTCCTGCTAAAATTTCAATGTCTCCCATATGGTATTTATAGTGGACATTTGTATTGCCTACGTGCAGTACCTTACACTTTTTTATATTAAATGTCATTTGCCATGTGTCTGTCCAGTTCTGAATGCTGTCTAGATAATTTGGAATTGCCTTTGCTGCTGCAACAATGTTTGCCACTCATCCTATTTGTGTGTCGTCTGCAAATTTAATAAGTTTGCTTACTATACCAGAATCTAAGTCATTAATGTAGATTAGGAAGAGCAGAGGACCTAATACTGATTCCTGTGGTACTCCACTGGTTACCTCGCTCCATTTAGAGGTTTCTCCTCTAATCAGCACTTTATGCTTTCTACATGTTAACCACTCCCTAATCCATGTGCATGCATTTACTTGAATCCCTACCACGTTCAGTTTAAGAATTAATCTTTTATGTGGGACTTTGTCAAAAGTTTCTGGAAATCTAAATAAACCATGTCATACGCTTTGCAATTATCCATTGTTGATGCTGCAGCCTCAAAAAAATCAAGCAGGTTAGTTAGACACGATCTCCCTTTCCTAAAACCATGCTGACTGTCTCCCAGGATACTGTTACCATATAGGTTATACATCTATATAAATTGGAAAGTGTTGCCTTAGACTTCCAACCAATTCAGTGGATACAGAACATGCAGTCTTAACGTATGGACAAGTCTTCACAACACAGAGAGAGAATGTCTGCAACTACTGGGGGATGTTGCATGCTTGCCTTTAGCAATGTGCAACACTCCACTTTAGTAAGGAAGCAAGTACCACTATTAGGCTTTTATAGTACTCTGAAATATTATCTGCTTAGGGTTATTTAATGTTTAAACAGGTCCGCAAAATGTCAGGGAAATCCTAATTTTATTCCATAACCTACCCGGGAAAAATATGTAAATTCTCTGCGATTTAAGTAGACCCCTCATAATCATGGATGATTGAGAGTAAGGGTATGTCAGGTATGGAATATTATTTTCATTAATGCATTACAAAAGAAACAACATAGTTAGACTAAATTGGTTTAATGAAACAGAAAGTATGGTACATAAAGAAAATATTTTATGAAGTTTAGTACAATGTGTGGACCTATCAGCACATACAAGGCCAGGTCATTGGGAGAGAATACATAAACCACACATTATGACACAGAACCAAAAAAAAAAAAAAAAAAAAAAGCAGGAAACACACATGAAGCAGTCATTTAGAGCACAGCTAATAGCCAGGACAGAAGTAGAGGATGAATGAATGTTAACAGATATTAATATAGCAATCTCATGTGTCATGAATGCGTGGTTTAAGTATTCTCTCAGCGAATGAGCTACCACTTGCAATTCTGACTTGGGCTGGTTGTTCGTCTCTGTGCTACTGCCGCTTGACATGATCGCTATTTCTACATTCAAAACGGAGCCTTGCGGTGACGTAGGTGCATTCTGTCTGTTAAAGGGATTGTTGCCTGGCCCTCATTGGATTGCAGATTTCCCAACCTACTCAGTAGTGCGCCACTAAATGTGCTTGCACTGGGTTTTTATTTTCATCAGAATCACACTTTGAGAAGCCACTCCCTGCGGGGCAGACGGGACTGACTTTAACCACTGTGCTTGTGATTGCACGCATTTCATCAGATAAGTGTTCAACACAATTTATGGAAAAAGTAATATCCACAATCAGGATTTGTTCACGAAAATATTTTTAGCTTTTATTTGTGCAACACAGCAGTATTTTATCCTCTCATTCACTTGTTATTAATTATTTAATTACAACAATTATTAGTGTAGTGTATTCTGTGTGTACTACTAATTTTTGGTCACCCTCTAATTTCAATACACAATGAGACAGATCTTTAAAAAAAACAAGGACGCAGACTTTGAATAAGACATTGATGATTCTGTGTTTGAAATTATGAGTAAAATAAAAAGTAATCCATGTTTTATTAATGTAATGATTCAGACCAGTTCTAATACCAAAAAACAAACTGGCCCCAACAAGTCTGCCAGTTAAGCACAGAAAGGTAACAAACACATTCCTTGGCATGAGAGAAAAAATATGCTTACATAAGAGCATTGAAGGCATACCGATAGAGGCATTGCTATCAAATCTAAATTAAATGCAACAATTAAATTGGATTATGTCTCAAGTATTACATTGACGTGCCTAGTTATAAGTAAATGCACACTAAAAGATACAGAACATACAGTCCCAAGAGATGTAACAATTGGCATTGCATTCATTTGTGGTAATCGTTACAGTCAGGGTTTGCCAGTAATTTGGAAATAACCCCCACTAGATTTGAGTCTAGACACGTATCTGAAAAGGTACTGTGAAATTTACACCCTGCTGTAGAATTTAGTCTTTGAATATGCTGAGCAAACAACTGTTCCAGCTCCTCTCTTCTTCCCAGACAGGCCCTGGGGACCAGTATTTCCAATAAAACTCCCGCTGTCACTCCCTGGCACTTTACCAGTGATTTAATACTGCACTAAAGTTTCACTTGGGGGTTCTGTCAGACAACACAGGAGAACTGAAGCACTGTACTAAAGAGCATACGTAATGGAGTCTGCTTGTTTTAACATAACAGATTTTTCTATTACAGGAAAATACATTTACATTTCTGCTGATGTATTCAGTATTTTGTTAAAGCACAACATAACACAGTTTAACAGGTAGAAGATGGGCTGCTAATAAGAGTCTGGTTATAGAGCAGGCAACAGCGATGCTGGTAACTGAACATTCTCCATGACAGAACTCTCCTGCTTCAGATTTACAGGCTGCCTTATTCAAGAAATGTTAACCTTTTATTTAAATAATTCGTAAAGGCATATTGGAAACCTGCTCAGCTATAATAAAAACACTGCATAGCAATGCAGGAAAGATCCACAAGATATGAAAGGGGAAGTCTCATTCAAATTCTATTTGTCTTAAATGAATTCCTTTTCCCTGGAAAGCACTTTTTCTATCTTTTTATGCTCTTTGTGGTTTCTGTTTGTGTAAACCTATGTACTGCCCCTGATGAGTCCCTCCTCGCTGCCATGTGTAAGAGCCCTGTGCTTTTCCATCATAGAATTGTACTGGAAAATGATGTTGCAGGGTGGCCGAGAGTTCACCTCTAAATATGTGGACTGACCAGTGGCCAGATGCAAGAGTGACATATTAAACTAGACGAAACAAGTCAGATTGACCTCAGTTTCAGAGCATTTGTAGTTGTGAGATGTGAAAACACTGGCTTGCCCCATAGCGTAAAATGGCCCATTTGGAAGGTATTGGATATCCACACAATGGCTGCAAAAACATTTTACAAATCCTATTCATGGCTTGACACAAGCTATTTTCATGAGATGGGAACAGAGTTAGTGGAAACAAGGTGTTTTGATCACAGTTCTTGAGCCCACCCAGGTTTTAGGACCGAAAGAAAAATCTTGCTGAAGACTTTTCCAGGAAGGCTTCCTGGTTTTTACTGCAGTGTAACATCATTTTGCATGCAGCGTGAGAGCCCAGCTGCCCAACATATCGGAGACCTGCAGCACAGCAGTCAGAACACGTGACTATCTATAACAAGTAAAGGCAAGCAAGCATTTCAGATATTTTACTTGCAATCAGAAACGCATGTGTACATTTATAAAATTTACCTTACAAATGCAGTTGTTTCCTTTTAATACAAAACAACTGCAATGAAAACAATAATTTCCTTATTGTCGCAACCCACTATTGACTGTGCTGCAATACGTTGTAACATTTGTAAGCCATTGGTATTCATAACATACTTCTTCTATAAAGTACTGATTTACACTATTCTTGAAGCTTTTAGTTACGAACCAACAACATGCTTCTGTAATAGGCAATTCAGTAGTTTGGGACAAACCCCATAACACAAAAACTTATTGATGATTACGCAATGTATATCTGAAAAACAATTTGTAATCAAACCTGCACAGTTTGAGGGTCCACCACCCGATTGCCTGGACAAGGCATGTGACCCCCAAAAATTCCAAGCAGGTCCCAGTGCTGCAGGGTAGATTTGAAATACTCAGCAGAGCGAAAGCATTTTTAAGGTTGTAAATGCATGGGTGAATGAGAGGATTGAAACGGCAAGAGGAAGCAATAAATTCTGAAAATCTCAATCTCAAGAAAGGCCAAGAAAAATAAAGATTTAAGAGCCTTGTGTAAAATACCAAGTAAACCCCCAAAGCAGTACAGCTATGGCACCTGGATACATTCTGAACAATGCAGAGGATGGGTAGGAATGAGCTAGAATCATAGTGGAAGAACAGTGTGGTAGGAAAATGACTGGTGAACTGCAGGGGCTGGATACCCGCAGAAGACATGAGAAGGAGGGATAGAGTCAGCGGAACTGAAAGATTTTGATGAAACTACTGATAGCTTTCCAAAAAAGGGATTTACTCCGATATGTAATCCATATGTAAAAAGTAACATGGCATCTTTTAAGGCTACAGAGCAAATGCTAGTTTAGCATCTTATACAACAGAATCTAAAGTATGTGAGTGTACAACTGTGGCAAAGTGGTTGGTAAGGGGAACAGATGTCGCGGTGATGCGGTGCAGGAGTGATGAACAGACAACAGTGATTCAGTGAATAAGTGCTTTATTGCTCTTTTCCAGGTCTGGCGTCCGTCAAAAATAATAAATCCCCGGCAATACACAACAATGTGTAAAGCACGGGGATAATGAAAACAAGGCACAGTCCTGAACAAAAACAACGGTACGGTCACCAGTCCTGGGTGATCGAAAACGTGCAGGTGCTCAGTGCAGTGGTGCTCCAGATAGTGCTCTCCTTTCGACAGCTCCGGAGATGTGCGTTAACTGTCTAGTGCTGAATACAAAAACAGACAGTTACACGGACAGACACAACAATACAAAACACGAACACAATCCACTCTGAAAGCTCCTCTCTCAGTCCTTCTCTCTCTCCACTCGTTTAACCCAAACGAAGGAGAAGATCAGCGTTACCCTGGCCCCTATATGTAATCCCGCATGATATCGAGGTAAACGGTTGCAGCTGCCTTATTACTTGCAGCTGCCTTCGTTTTCCTTTCAAATCAATACGGTCTTACAACAGAGTCGCGCTTCCCTCCAGGCTGACCCACTTCCCTGACCCGGAAACGAACTGTCAGGCCAGCCCTTCCAGATACTTCTCCTCCCGTTCTTTAGCGCCCTCACAGGTTGGGAGGAAGATTCATCACCAGAACTCATCTTTCCGTCACAACAACTAAAATCAGTTTCTCTATATTTAATCAGCTTTGCTACACATTTTACAACAACACTACAGCAGCCTTCTCCAGCACATTCTCCAAGTCCACTGTTTTAGAAAAGCAGTATGGCACATCTGTGGAGTTCAAGGTGTTCAAGGGGCTTTGTCCAGCAAATAATATTCCCTTTCCGTCTTTTGTTGCTATCTTTTTTTTTTTGGCCTACAACTGCTCCACAGGAGTTCAGCAGAATATTTTCTTAAACACATGCTTTGTGCAAATGTTGGCAAAAACTTGGCCCTGTGCTCCACATGGTGTCCGTTGTAGCTACTTAAGGCACAATGCCTATTATAAAATACTTTGGAAAATGTGTCTCCTTCAAACTGTACAGAATCCTATAGATTTACAGCATATTCTTGCTTTTCCAGAGCTTGCCTGTTAAATTATTTTAAATGGCACACAAGGGATTTTAAAGGCTGTCACATGGGTTGCATGGGGAAAGTTGGCAATATCACAATAATGATTTCATGCCAGATAAATTAGCCATGTTTTCAGCTTATCGGGCACAGCATAGCTTTTGAAAATCTCTTATCTACTTTAGAAGGAATCTGGAATTTAAAATTGAAAAGGTCTTTATAAAACAATACTGTATAAATCATTTCGCAAACTGTCGATAAGCATTTCAAAAAGCATATCAGCAGCGCATGTCTGCACACTGAAACAATCCATGGAGTTCATTATGTTATCTGTAAGATTTATTTTTCATTATAACATTTGCAGAGATTACATAACTTTTCCTGAAAACCAACAATGACTTGTGCCAAATAACTGAAGAAACTTTAATGTGGCAAAAAAATTATCAATTCTATTATGGCTCCAACTAAGTACTTAAAGGGGACAATGTTGAGGAAAACAGTTTTTAAAAAACACATCTTCCAGACAGAACTCAGTAAAATACATGTCAGATTTGAAACCTTGTTCCACAGATACAGTACTTGAAATGACAATAACATGATTATTTGGGTTCGTCGGGACCTGGGCTTGGTACAGAGCATAAATAAAAATAGAGAGGCCCATGGATTAAACCAACTGCTGCTTGTAAATTGATGTTTGTGAGTTTGCTTTCTTACTGTTAGCTGGGGATATTTTCATCCACAAAACCATAGGTATGTGTACTGTATATGATGTGGTTTTAGCCTTTGTGGGCTGCTATAAATTTAGCTGCTCTGTATTCAAACAAAGCCAGTTTTGCAGGTACAGCTATTTTCAAAAGGCAAAGGGTTGTCTAACTTTCTTTGGAACAATTCTAATTGATGAATGAAGGAGTCAGGAACAAGCTGCAATTGAATTAGTTTTCCCCTAAAACAAAAGACTGTCAGCATGTGGAAATAGGCTTGGGCGGGAGTTTTTTAAGTCACAGTGCCAAACAGCCCACCCATCTACCTACTGAATAAAAAGCTTCCATGATATAGCAACTGATTAAAAACTGCTGTGCACTGCAGTACCAACCTTCCTGCGAATTGCAAAGGGATTGGTGCATGAAAGGGTAATCGAAGGAAGAAACAAACTTCTTCCTGAGGCAACATCATTCTAGGTAAAGCAACTTTATCTGATGGTTGATAAGTGGTAAAGATTATAAAGATTTAAGATAACAGTAAGTGCTACGTGTGCTAGCTGAATATTACTCATCAGATCTCTACTCTGGTTCACTATACTTTTTACAAGACATTTTCAAGTTACATTCTCCTGGATAGCCCACTGTGCTCTGTCATGGTGAATTCTTTGGTGTGTTTTCAACATTAATATATTAAGCACCAACAGGCCAGTTTGACTGCATATTTAAATAAAAACACTCCAGTAATGTATATGTACATTTTTAGGCTATGTTTTAAAAAGATTTAGTTTCACACGAAAACAGAATCCCAATATATTTTTGAAAAGATATAACAAACAGGAATTCAGGTTGATGGTTTGTCTGGCACTAAATGTTCCAGGAGCATCCACACTTTGAATAGCAAACGTCCAGCTGGGGGACTGAGTAGAAATTTTGTTAAAGTTAAGGTTGAAGTGAAATCATTATTTAGGTTTAGTAGATTCTCCTGAAAAAGCGTGAATGTTCCTGAAGCATGCTAGTGTAATAAGCAACACAAATGCAACCAGGATCCAGTCCTCTGGAGAATCGACCAATAGCGTAGATATAAAATGGTTGTAATGCTTTCAGTTAGGGATATAGTGTGGCATACAAAAATCCAGACACATCCCACTGTAACACTGTGACAGACAGCGAATTAATCCAAGTCCACAATCTCCCTCCCGACCTGTGAGGGCACGGTATAACAAGAACAGTGTGCCCCGGACTGGATGGTTTGACGGGGTCAGTCAGAAGTCAGCCATCCAAAAAGGGGGCGAAGACACAATACTAGAAGTCAGTGCCTTACTGCGTAGGCGATGTGTCAGTCATGGATTAGAGGAGAGATGATTGCACTCGCTACCAAGGGGGCGCGACTGAAGGTATATCGGGATGTGGTTGAGCAATCTGTTCTTTTGTTACGGTTATGGAATAGACCTGTAAAGAATGTACTATGATTTAAACCGTGAGTGTTTTTTGTGTTGTTTTTGTCTGTCTATTAATAATTGTATTTTTCATTGTTAGACAGCTAAACTATCCAGGAGCTGTCACTAATCAGCCAGCATCACCCCCGACCACACTACACTACTGTTTCACTGTTGAGATATATTTCAGCACTTAGACAAGGAGCACTCACTGCTGGGATTCGTGACCGTGTCTGTGTATAGTGTGATTATTTTGGGACTGAACGATATGGTTTTACTCACTTTACACATTGCTGTGTATAGTCAGAATTATTATTTAAAAGAAAATAATAAAACTTGATTTTTTAGCATTGAACTGTTGTTAGATTGTTGTTACTGAGCACTGCATCACCTCTACACCTGTGCACTACAAACCACTTTGCCACAACCACCCAGTGATACAGTGTTTTCGCTGCATCATAACTGTTGATGGAAAAGGACACTATATCTGACAGTAATTTTGCTGTTTGGTGGATGTGCAGGGTGCCCCACCCCTGTGTGTATTTTGTGTTTTATGTTTTATGGGGTGTGTTATTGTTGGTGTGTATATATTGGTGCACAGGGTATAAATTGGGCTATGTCCTTTGGGTGATTTAAAATGTATATTTGTATTTAACCACAGGGATTGCACAATCACTTCACGTGCAGATAAAATGTATATTAGTATGTGGGCAAGGGGATTGCACAAATGAGTTCACGTGCCGGGGTTCAAGTGAATGATTAATTGGCAATTGAGTCCCGGAACATCTGTACATATAGAAGCACAAATCACTCGGGGTTGGGTGTTCAGAGGTGGAACGAGAGAGCGAGACATTAAGAACTAAAAAAAACTAATATAAGCAACTGCTACTCATGCTGGCTTTAAACCAACACGATACTTGTTTGATTTAGTGTTCACTTTGTCTTGTGTTTTGTCTGTTTGTTTTGGCCAACAAGCCATTTTGTTTTGTAAAGTGTTTCTATTTTGTTAAATCTTTTTATTTATTAATAATACTTGCGGATCAGCGCTTTCATTACCACAGATCTGAATTACTTCTCCCTGGTCTGACATCACCCCAAAGCTATCCTGTTCACAGTGGGCTATAACTATAAATCATCTATCATTATAGCAATGCAAAGAGGAAATTGTAATTGAGTCCATACATAAATCTCTGGTTTCATATAAATTACAGCAAAACTATTGATATGAAGATGCACTGCAATCACATACAGTGTTCCAATTTTATGCAGTTCAGTTTCTGTATTTTTCATTTGTGATATTATAATACTAGCCTGTCTAAAATAAGGATTGGTGTAACTAGGAATGTTATACATGTAGGGCTCTATATTACTTATGTGTTTGTAAATATTGCAAATGCGTAACCTTCGTCCTTCATAGAATTTCTGTGTGCGATGTACTATGCATCTCTTTTTCTTAAACAGCTATCATAATTTAACCATATTGTATGTGTTTTTACTTATTGTAAAGGTTATGTGTTAAATCAGAGGCAGATCAACGAAGGCATCCAGAGATGATAATAACAAAAGCAATACAAGTATAAACATTATGATTAAATACCAATAAAAAATGCAAACATAATTCTATTCTTTTTACTTTGTTGTCTTTTAATAGCAAAACTGAATTGTCACGTTACTCATTTATGACTACAATGGAGGACGAAATTTGCCATGACAGTGCCAGATTCATTTGGATTTTCAAGTTAAGGGTGATGGCTCCTCAGACCTAAAATCCTGCGAGTCCTAAATGACATATCAGCACAGTACTGAATTGGATTATGTTTGTTTAATAGAAAATAGAATGTACAGATCAGTACTAAACAGTACATTTCTAATAAGATAGTGGAAATTCTTTAAGCAACTAATGTATGTCAAAGAAAATATTAAAGAAAGGTTAGTATTTCTTATGCGTTTCACTTGTTAATTCCTGCCACCCGGACACAAATGCCAATTCTGAGTCAAACCTGGACAGGTGGCAACCCTACTGTCTAATGATTTAATACAAAAATAATGATGAAAAATACATGTGAAATAAACCTGACTACAAACATTGTATTGATATTGCTCATACAGTAGCAGTGCTGTTTTTGCTGTGTAGTGTTTTATAGGTTGTTGAATTTACAGACAGCAGCTATTGGAATAGCCACCTTTATCAAATCCCCCGGTACATTCAGATGATTTCTTACTTGAAAGAGCTGTATGTTGGGTTTTAATTAAACTCTCAGACCTCATGCTCTCACAATCTGCTTTGCAAAATATTGCATTTTTTTCATTGGCATATTTTTAATCAAACAAAAATCCCCCAAGTTAATAGAAATCCATTAAAATGCTCAGCTGAGCTCACCTAAGCACCCTCGCAGAAGTGTTAAACTGTTGGGGTCTGTTTAAAAGTAGATTAGCCAATGGTAACAAATTGGAGCTCAGGGGTGGCAAGACCTGTGGATGAAGCATCCTGGGCCTGGCTGAAAAAGTCACTGTCTTCTCATCCAAGATGAGAATACTCGAATCGCCTGCTGTGGAGAGTCCCCTCACAGATACACTGTCAATTTGACGAGCAAAGTTCACAGCCCCCAGTTCAATCATCTGGGAAAACAGCCTTGTAAAGCCTGCAAATCAATCCATCAGCTTAACAAATTTTCATGAAGACCACACACTAGAAATGGAGCTTTTCCTTTTCATTATGTGTTAATATTATACAGGTGATCAAGATATTATAACTAGATGTCAATGACCTGGTAAGTTATACTCTATATTGGTGCTTCCTACCTTCTCTAAACTTACTTTTACTCAGCTTCCACTTATGCCCTTTTGTTCTTCTCTCTGTGCCAAATTTGAAGTAGTGTCTTGGGTTAACTTTATCTATACCATTTATGATTTTAAAGACTTCAGTCAAGTCTTCTCTTTGCTTTCTTTGTTCTAAGCTGAAGAGATTTAATTATTTTAACCCTCTTGAATTTTTTATAGTGAGGTGACCAAAACTGCACACAGCATTCTAGGTGGGGTTTAACTAGGGCATTGTATAATATTAGCATAACCTCTATAGACTTGTATTCAGCACTTTTTCCAATATACCCTAACATTCTATTTGCCTTTTTAGTTGGCTCACCACACTCATTATTGTACAGTATGTATGACCCGAAGAAGCTGAATCACCAGAATCTAAAAGCAGTATCTCAACTCAACAGGTGTTGAAACTTTTTGAAAGAAGAACAAAAGAAAAGGAGTATATAAGTTTATATATATCTATATAATATATTATATATATATATATATATATATATATATATATATATATATAAAAATTATAATCAAAATTAATTCATTGAAATTGACTGAAAAAGCCCATCTTCAGGATAATGGTCCAAAATCATTTCCAGGTGTTAGGTCTTACCTTACTGATTAATTACATTGAGCCGGGTTGGGAGGCAATGTGGTACAAAGGTTAAAGCATAAGACTTAAAACCAGAGATCATGGATTTATATTACAGCTCAGCCGCTGGCTCACTGACCTTTGGCCAAGTTTCTTTGTTTGGCCTTATCTTGACATAAAACTGGACAGAAGCAAGACCACACAATAAATGCACACATTAGATCCAACACTCAGACAGTTTAGAAGTAAATGTTACCATGACACACATTTTGTCAATGCCTAAGAAATATCAAATGAATATTTCATACTTTTAAAGTTTTCTGTTAAATTGTACTAGCGCCAGTATCAGAAACTGTCAATAATTTATAAGAAAACAAGAAAGTCTGATGCAACAGGGAAAATACAGTATCTTTTTTCTAAAACCTATAACAGTAATGTTGCATTAAACAAATACACAAATAATATTTTACTAATGTTCTTTTATGTTGAGATATTACCAATATGTGTTAAATAGTTTATAATAAGTTATTGTTATGATTCAGATATATCTACACGTTAAACCAATTAATATGCCATTCATATTGCTAAATGTCTGACACTAAAAGATCTAATATTATTTAAATACAATACAGCACTGTTTTTTTTAAAATAAAATGCACACATTTAACTTAAATGCTGTATGCCCTACAATATTTAAAACTTTAATTACTGATGTTTGAATTTGTATGTGGTTCATTGTAAAGTAAAATTTGATCTTTGTGTTTTAAAACACATATGGTGTGTTGGAGTGTCTGTGTGTGGTGCTGGTGTCTTTCTCATTGAAACACCCCTTTATCTATTTTCACGTCCCTTATATACTGTTAAGTGTTGCGCCATACTGATGAACGATACATGAGTTAGGACTTCAATGTGGGGACACACTTCCACACAGTTGAGTCAACAACATCTTTCTGCTTTAAATGGCAAGCTAAATGATTACTCCACTTAAGCAGGCGTCATTGATCACATGCAATGCATTGGGTAAGCTGCCAACATGTGCCATGGGGTTTGACATTCAGTAACATGAAAGGATCAAACTTTGACTCTAATTTGACCATTGTCTGATGAAACTTTCATTTCTTAGTTGTGTTTTTGTAATAGTGTTTTGTTTAGGCATTATTGTGTTGATTTCATTTCACGTGTGTTTACAATTGCTGGTTAACACAGCCCCCCCCCCCCCCCCCCCCCCCCCCCCCCCCCGCAACTGCAACAGAGATTGCATTTTCTGTTATTGTGCGCATTGTCAATAAAACCTGGTTACCGGTGTGCTGTTCGTCTCTCCTCAATTTCGCAGCAGATTACTCACAACACACTACGTTTGTACTTTGCAGATGTGTTAAGACATGAAGTGAAATCAAGTGCCTCAAACTACCCAAGAAGTCTGTATATTGTGATTATTAAATAGCTTTATGTCAAGAAAATGTAAAATTCTGAGCAGTGATTGAGCAATGAGCAATAATTTACGCTGTTCGTAAACTTGCGGTGATATTACAGTAGTTGTTCACGAAAAAGAGCCGTTTCCCTCTTTATGGGAAGCATTGCTCAGTTGGGGTTGAGGTAGGCAATGCTCTTGTGACCAGCAACAAGAGACAAACACATAACTTTTCAAATGTTTCAAATGTTTCAAATGTGAGATAATCTGATGAATAGTTAGAACCAGTGTAGTGCCTAACAGTTCAGTGCCTTCATCAGCGTATTGATTAAGACTGTATGTGATGGTATTAATATCAGTTTTACCTTTTAATATTGTATTACAAACACCTACGCAAATACATTACACTAAAAATATTCATAGACCTATGGGATTGTTAGGGATATTACTTTCTTTGTAATCACCACGGTTTCTTCATTAAAACATTATGAAACCTGTTAGTTGTGCAACATGTTTCAGAGGCAGTGGTGGCTGTAGGCTACAACATCAGGACAACAGTACAATATTTGATCCAAATCCATAGTGTTTCCATTGCTGGTATTACTGGTTCTGCTTTAAGGAAATAATAGTATTACAATAATATTCCCATGGTATCTGGGTATTTATAATTTGGTACTTATGTCATGTGATTATAGTTTATCACATTAAAGACTGCATTTAAAGTGTTTGAAGTAAGAATCAACTGGTCTGCACAACTGTCACTGTAATAAACCTGTTCAACCATCTGTGGCTGCATGTTGTCTTTTTGTGGTGGCTGCTACAGTCACCGATAGAAGATGTACAAAATGTTACTTTGCTTGGGTTTTCCACAAATTGCAGAACCCTGTTGCAGTAGACAGGCTTTCAAAGCCCTGCTGTCTGTGATCACAAATCAGATTAGGTTTTTACTCAGTCAAAATATCAGGAGCCAGAAAGGTACATTAGCAGTATATCTGTTACCTGCTTCGGGCAGGAAAGTCCTAATTTGATTTCAAAAGGTGCTCCATCTGGAACATCAGATTAAACTGAAGGAAAAGGATGTAAGACAGATGCTTCTCTTAATATGTATGTTGTTTATATAACTTTGATACTGTTTTGTATCACTTTAGAGCCCTGATAAATCCTCTTTGTTCTCTGAATAGTTCCATTAATTACTTCCAGGAATAACTGTGTATTTGCATTTGTACTGTAACAATGACATCCTTTACTATATATGGAGTGGAAGCCATTCCCTATGGCAAGCCAGATTATCATTTAGAGATGTTTCAAATTGCATTTTAAGATATCTTAAAATATTTAGAGATATCTGTAAAGTCATTTGCAGATACCTATAAATAAACCCTGTTAAATCCTGTTCATTTAGAGATATCTCTATCATTTTAAGATATCTTGAAATAATAACTTCCTGTTCATTTAGCGCTATCTTGAAATAACTTCCTGTTCATTTAGAGATATCTTTACATCATTTACAGACATCACAAAATGAACAGGGAGTCATTTCAAGACATCTCTACATGACTTCCTGTGAAAATGCCCTATGTTTTGAATGGACTTTCTGTCCATTTAGAGATATCTTGAAATGATATCTTGAAATAAAAAGTTTTTTTTAGATATCTAATTTAAAGTTCTATTTAAAGATATCTGGAAATAATTGATGTATCTCTAAATGTATTTAGATATCTTAAAATGATTTAGAGATATCTGGAAATGAGTTAGAGATATCTATAAATTAATTTGAGATATCTCTAAATGATCATTTGTCTTGCCATAGTTCCCAGTGGGTTTTCTCTCCCTTTGGGATGGTTATTGCCTGTCGGCTTTCCTAACAACTGAAAACATTGTTATAATAGATTATCAATTTAAATAGCATACTTGAATTTATATTTTATATATTTCAATATAGGTATACAAGTATATATTATAGGTTAATACAAGAATTGTGAAAAACAATGATTTCTCGTGTAACTTAAAATTAACTCTCCCTGGATAATAATTTTTTGCTGCTTTGTATTCAGAATGTTTTATAAATGTTACATTTCCTCTGATGAGTATGATTTTACAGTCTGAATTTGTGTTTCAAGTCTATTTTATACAGACATAGTTTATTTAAGGGCATTTATTTACTCTGTGCTTTGAGGTGTGCATTATTGACTGCGTATTCCTTAGTAAAAGCATAGCAAAGTACAGTGAAAGCACAGTAAAGCATAGGTAAAGCATGGAAAAGCCCTGAGAGTTAAGGTAAAGCCTATTAAAAAGCAAGGTACAACATATTGAAAGTGATAAATTAATAGTATAACCAATGGGAAAATTACAGGAAAACTGCAGATTTACTGTGGGGATGTTCTCCACAAATGGTTACGTAATATATGTTTGAACTTTCAATTCAGTGTTGCTTGTTTAACGTTTCTCACTTCACTGAAAGTACTAACACGTTGCTCTCTCACTGCATAAAATCCTGACAAGCACATTGTCAGAGGGTTCAGCCAAAACACAGAGCTGCTGCAAAGGGCTGTGTGATAAGTGTTTAACAGTTCAAACTGCTGCATCTGCACATCTTAATTATGGGTACCTCTGTTCTGTACCAAGGGGAAACAGTATATGTTCTCAATTCAAAGGATGTTTAATTTTAATTTGAAAGCTGAAACTGCATAACACCTGGTACCTCCTTAAAAATATACTATATATTTGTAAGGAGGTGTAATATATATATTAGTTATTACAAAAAAGAAAGTATAATAAAACCATTACTAAATAATGACAAGTAAAATACTGGCTATTCAGGGCTTGAATTGAGAGAGACAGAGGCATAGAGAATCAGATCTGATCAGTGGTCACAGAACTTCAGCTGTGCTGAATTTGTCGAAAACATATACATGGATGGTATTCAAAGCAAATATACAAGAACCTCTTTAATCACAACAGCTTGTTATAGTCAGTTACTCCACCCTGAAGATGGCCTAGATTTAGTGTACTTGAATTCTGTAACAAAGGTGTTTTATTCCCGTGACATGCTTCTCTGAATCACTGGCCCATTTCCCAAAACATTCTTCACCCTAATAATACTGTGAGGGTATCCTAACTGTTTCAAACTGTGGTGTCTTGCAGAAACACTCAAACATCTATTTTAGTTCAAGAGTTGGATGGATTATTTTTTTGTTTGTTTGTTTGTTTGTTTTATTTTGAGGTTTACAACACAATCTAACATCACAGGTACATTGTGTAGACATGCAGATTAATATTTTCCAAACATGCAACCTGCAAATTAAGCACAATTTTGGCAGACAAACTTTAAGATTAAGTTACAAGTATCTATAATTGACAGATCAATATTGAAGGCATAAGTATCACTATTTTAAGAAAATTCTTGACTCTGCATTGTGCATTGTGAACTTGCATTTAAATGCATTTTAATACGTATACACAAAAAGTCAAGGGCCAAAACATGCATTGGAATTTGCTGAAGGTTATCTAAAGCGTCTTAAAAAAAAATGAAGAAGCGGTAACCATAGACAGGGCTCTGAAACTAATTAATGTACTTTTGTATTTGGTAAATTGTTTATTAAGGACGCTGGATTATTGACCCAAAACATCAGGTTTGGGAAATAGAATTATTAATTGAATTCCAAATACTGTTAACTTTTGTGCATGTCCAATAAGCATATTATTTGCTATTAATATTGTTAATATATTTATCATCCATACATTTAAATAAAAGAGTTACCAGTGAATGTTGGCTCATACCATTATAATACAATATGTTTTGTGCCATATTGTGATAACATTATTCCAAAGGCTTGTACTTTTGTTACATGAAATTGACAGCCACTTACATTTGTGTATACCATCTGGTTATACCAACCTGCAGTCATCCTGATTCGATATACAACCAATAAAGCACCAGTTTTGTTCCAAATGGCAATCTGCTGCTACAATACAATTTATCACAATAGTGCAACATATTCCAGCATCAAGGAGCAGAAAGCCTGTCCATTAGTGGTATCACAAAGAACATTAACAAGAGATAATATTCTTTCTACAGTGATTTAATAGTTAAGGTATTACCTGTTTAATGTCTCTTTCTTTGAGTTCTTTATCATTATTGAATTTCAAAAGTCAACACATCTTTCACATGTAGCATACAGGATTGTCAAGGCACAATTGTATGAGTGCATGTTTTTATATGGCTACAATAATTACATCTTTTAGAATTTTGATAATTGTTCGTTGATTTAAAATAAACTATGTAAAGTACTGTCGTCTTTATGATAAAGAAGTGTATATACTTCAATAAAACATTAAAAAGCATATTTGTTAACATGTTGGAAAGGTAAAAAGCAAAAAAGAGCCCATGAAAACTGTAAACTGAAAAAAAAAGTATTACTATTATTACCAGACCAGTCTCATTCGAACATCAGACTTCTAATATGACCATTAAACTTTTCTCTGCTGGTCAAAATATAATTCCCCTGCACACTAAAATCAAGGAACTTAATAAATATAAAATGTTACCCGTTGCAGTGGACCACGGACTCAGTGGATGGACTTTAGATGGTGACTTACTGTTTGGAAATCTTGTAACAGTCGATAAGCCAGTGATGAGAACCAATTTTGTAGTTTATTTGTAACTAAGTGAGTTTTTTTTAAATCTTGAACTTTTTATAATTCCAAGTTGAAGGTATAAACTCTCTTAGAGCATGTTGATTATTGTAGCAGCATTAGTTTTAACACATTCAGTAGTCACACCCTGTATATGTCAAAATCTCACAGGAAACAACACCTATTTCTAAGTAAAGGTTTCATATATACAAACACTGCAGGGGTGTGGTTTGTGAACAAAATGAACCCAAACTAAATTATCTTTACCAGCAATGCACAACGACACAACAGGAAAGCAATGGTAGCATTGTAATAAAATGTTCATATTGTTTATATCAGAGCAGTAAAGGTACTAAAAGTTATTGTGAGCGGTAAAGTTTAAACATTGACACGTGTATTTGGGTGCAAATATTTACAAAGTGTACAGGAATTTATAAGCTGAGGAAAATAGACAAACAATGTTAAACCCTGCAGGGAGACAGCTGTCACAGGCCTGACTGGTATGAGCTGATGCCATCAGTATTCATAGTTCACTGTTCACAATTACACTCCTTGGTCACAAGACTCCCTGGATCACCAGTCCTGGTCTCACAGGCAGTGTAGAATAGTTTGAGTTTTACACAGGCTTTACACAGTTCCTATATGCTGCAGGTTAATTTATTGGGTTACTGCTAAGCAGTGGTTCTTGATGAGGTGAATCCCGGAGCACCTGTGAAGATGCCCTTATCAGGATGCCTGCCTTAAATAGGCTATGAGCCTAATAATGCTTGTGCATCCTGACAAGGCAGAGAAGCTAGCCTAATAGCGTCACCATCTGTTGGGAGACCAGACTTCACCCCCCTTACAAGCTTCACTCTGCTCTAGTTACCATATGCTATGATATATAGTTGCCACTGCTAGCTACATGTTCAGAGGGGCCAGCAATTCCTTTGCCAGCTTTGCCACTGCTGGAGTATTCTGCACCACTGCCGGTGTTGCCACTGTAAGCATTGCCGGTGCCAGCATTGCCATTGCCGGAGTACCCCACACCTCTGCCAGCATTGCCACTACTACCATTTTCGTTGCTGAGTGCACCGTGCTGCTGCCAGCATTGTTGCTGCTGGAAAGCCTCCCACCCCTGTCAGTGTAGGGGCCACCCAGACAGAAGGGGGTGAGGAGCCCACCCCCCACCACAGCCCTAATCACCAACCCACCCACAAGAATCCATGTGGAGAAAGATGGACATGAGGGGAGGAGGTTGGTGTTTTGGGGGGGGGGAGTGGCCGATGACGGCCATGTGTACTTTGCACATCTTTTCTTTCTTTCTTTTTTTTTTATTATATAGCACCTTTCATAATGGCCCACCATCACAAAACGCTTTACAGATGTAGGCTGTGAACATGAGGGGAAAAATGTGGCAGTGTGGCAGGGTGAAAGCCCTGCCAGTGCACAGGTGTGTGGGGACTATTGGGTGGCAGGGAGGGGGTTAAATTCCTCCCTGCCAAAACACAGGAATGTGTAAAAAAGGTAATCACAGCTGTTAGTTGAGATTAGTGATAGTGAATAAATGCGTGAGAGCGCTTAAACTTTAAAGTGCTGGTCTCTGAGTCTCCTTGCCAATGCGACCCACTCAGCTACATGTACTTTAACAACTGACTCAGGTCAACACAGTATGCAGATTCATCATCTTCTATATTAAACACACACACACGCACACGCTAATACTGCAAGCGTTTATCTGCTTGACCTTAAACTTGATTTTAGTAATAATATTATCAACAGCATCTATATAGCCTGCAATAGGACTGGGAATGTGTATTGTGAATTTAAAGCAATGATTGTCATTGAGTGCGGCCTGCCCCTGCCTGCCTTATTTGGCGCACACATAGCACAAAGTGATAGAGCACTCAACCAGTCAAGTTCCATGCATTAGAGAAACATTAATGGATGTAATGTAATGCAAATTTTAAAAAATCTGCTCAGCAAGAAGTAGTGTACAGTATATGGGTGTTACAACCAAACAGGCTCATTGAAATCTCAGAAAAGGAGTATAACTTTAGTATTTATATATATATATATTATATAGATTATATATTATATATATATATATATTATATATATATATATATATATATATATATATATATATATAGATATGTATGTGTGTGTGTGTGTGTGTGTGTGTGTGTGTGTGTGTGTGTGTGTGTGTGTGTGTATATATATGTGTGTATATATATGTGTGTGTATATATATATATATATATATATATATATATATATATATATATATACACACACACACACACACACACACACACACACATATATATATATATATGTCATGATGCAAATGGCCTACTGTAACAGGGAGTATGGCTTTAATATTCTAAAGACCGGCTGACCTAAATACATTTTCACCATTAAAATAGCGCCTTTGAGGTGCAAAAAAAGGCTATATATGTCCTTTTTCACGAGATATTCTGAATACAAATGAAGTAGGTCAAAACACACAAGCTATCTATAAGTACTATCTCCAAAGTCCATATTTTTCTGTGATGACATGGAGTGTCATATACAAATTATCATGATTCAGTTTAGAACTTTTCACAATACATGGACCACTGTGAGCATTGCTCATAGTTTTGAATGCTTTCCCAACCTAACCTGGCTTTTAACTCCACTGCTTAACTTCTTGTTTGTAACTTCAGAAGTTACTAATCCTCTTTGCTTATATTAAGTGTTACCATACTTTCAAATTAAAAATCAGGCAAGAAACTATGAACTCAAGTCAGCTGCCTCCAAAGTTGGGGTTTAAACAAATTATCTATCACTCAGTCAAAACTAAAACTTTCAATGTACAAATATGCTCAAAGTGAGTACATAAAAACAGTACCATTTGTTAATCCCCTTCATACCACTAACCTGCTTAGTTTTAGTGCTAAACATATCAAAGCTCCAAAAACTCCAGAAAACATCAACACAAGTCTTTCTCTTTAGCAGGCAATAAAAAAACAAACATATGTATGACATGATAAGGATATTAATCAAGTAGGCCAGTGGCATATTGTACATATTATTGTTCACCAAGGATAAAATACCATATTACCAATAATATACCAAGTTACCTTATTCATAAAATGTGGAACCGTAGTTCAACAGATAAAGCCAATCAAGTGTGAATAGTTGAATAACTTTTTGTAATAAATGTCTGTGCATTTAATCAAAATTGGGCAATTGGCCTTGGATATATTGTTTTCATTAGGGTAAGCAATCAGAAGCCAGAAATCATGAGTAAGTACAGTACAGCAAGCAACAATGACCCTCAACAGCTTGTTTAGTTATGATCATAATCTTTTTTTTTTCCCAACTGGATAGACAGTTCTCTTTCAGAATAATTTTCTGAGGTCACTTTCTGGTCTTTATGAGCCAGAGTAACTTATTGCATCAGTTTGGTCTGAATAACCCTTTAAATCTATTTAAATCACTTGACTCACCTATTCAGACTAGACAGGAATTCCGAACCTACCTTCCAACACCAGCTTTAGATATACAAAACTAAGCATTATTTTTCTTTTGAGAATTAGGCAGGACAGGCAGACCTATTGACTGCTGGATGAGACCCACATACCTTTTTAGTCTGCTCATCAGACATCAGGAAAATGCTTGGGATTCTGGCAGCATCAAGTAACAAGCCTGGTAAAGTTATTACATTATTTAAAGTAGAATAGCTTGTTTACATATCTGCTTCTAAAGAATGATGTAGTCTGCATTATAGACTGCTCATGATATTTTAACCAATCTGAGCAAACATTTTGCCTTCTATATTCCACAATACATCATGGAGAAACCCTATTCATGATATCAACTGTGCCACTTTCAGTTTTTACACTGCTAAATTCCATATCAGCACAATTGATGGCATTTGCTTTAAAAAATCCTAACTAAGGCACCACTCGGAATTCAATTCAACTGCAAAGTCCATTCAGAACTGTGGCATCACAATGGGCTCAGTACCTCAGCCACTCACCCTATTCTCTATATCAACTTTTCCCTCTTTTGAGTGAAATTGGCAATGGACTAAATAAAAGTTGACAATGATTAGAAGACAAATAAAGATGAATTTTAAACTTCTATATTAATAATAAAGTATATCATAGATTTATAGGACTGTGAGTGACTGTGTATGGGTTTTCAGCCTTGGTCTGTTCCCTTCTACTTGTGCATTAAGATAGCAAATTGTCCTGAACACCAACAATATGTAATGGGTAATGCATTACATTTGCCAGCTAACATCTAGTATTACAGCACATGTAGACTTTTTTTTTAATCTAAACTAGTAACGTTAATAATTATAACAGACATGTAATATCTAGACCACCACTATACTTCTGCTTTTTTAAATCTTTTAACACATGGGAGATGTCCAAAACAATGAATTCCCAATGAAAAACATATTAAGCATGATGCAAGAAGGACTGAAGTAGATGTCAATGGGCATATACCTGGCCAATGCTATGTGTGTTATAATAACCCTACAGTTGTAAAAAAAACAAAAATAAACTTGCCCGTGCAAAATTACTGTGCAAGTTTACCATGGGCAATATATTTAAGCTCTTTCTTCATTTCATCAAGTTGTTAAGCAACCAACTTCCCTTCACCAAAGACAGAAGCATTGTATCAAGTATGTAGGTCCACAAAATCACAATATGGCACAACAGTTTTTGGTAATAATTTCTTCTTATGCAAGGATAAATTATTCATGTCTTTAAGAGTGATGTCATTTCTTAAAACAAGTTCAATTTGACAAACATGGTACCTTTTTGATTTGTTTTTCTTTTCAAATGCAGGCAAAGTCCCACACCCTCACTGTTTTTTCCTCTTATTCAATCTGCATAACCATGTGTGACTGTCTGTAGCAACACAGATAAAGAAACTGTCTAGATACTAATAACAAATTTCATGCACTTAGTTTTTTTTTTTTTTTCCCCAGATTCTATGTATGCACAGCAGGAGAAAATAATCCAGCTGGTGTAATGACATTATAGTGGCACGACATCTTGGCAACTATTAACATCTTGGTAATGGTAGGGGGTAGCGTGATAATCTTTGGAGCATAATCACTTTGTGACAATGTCACTTTAAATCTTTAAAAAGTGTTTCAATATAATTAGTATTTTAAAAAATAAAAGAACAGTCAAAACGTTATAATGTCCTCTGTTTACAATGCGTAAATTACATTTTTCAGCAGACCTGGAAAAAAAAACTGTGATAGGCCAGTTATACTCTGCGCCGAGGGAAGCAGCCTCTGCTGACTTAATTTCCTACAGTGGTTAGAAGTCATTTTTATTTAGAATTTTGTTTTTTTTTTTGTTTTTTTTTTATCACGTCCTGGTATATTCAAGTGTTTTGGAGGTGACATCAGGTCCACTCAGAAAGACACATGCCCATAACACAAGGTGCTGTGAGAAAATGCTGCCCAAAAGCGCTCTCTCTCTCTCTCTCTCTCTCTCTCTCTCTCTCTCTCTCTCTCTCTCTCTCTCTCTCTCTCTCTATCTCTTCTGGTATTATTTAAAGTATTTTAAATTTAACGATTTTCACTAAAATATTACCCTCCTCATCCTGCCTCCGCTCCCTTCCCTCCATTCCATCTTCCTCAAACAAATATGATTTAGCATTTAATATATACATGTTATTTAAATAATTATTTTTTACCACACCTTTTTTCCATTAGGAGAATACTCAGTGTACGGCAAAGCCAGGAAAACATTGTGCTTTCCCCATCCTTTTTTCACATTGCAGGTCCGAGACAGGGTGAGTTTGAATTCTATGCAGCACAGACTTGTTAGGAAGCATTTAATAGCAATAACTCAACCTTAATATAAACATACTTGTATCAATTGGATTTTCATGTTTAGTCCAAATATCTCTGACCGAAAAAAAGCTTAACAACCCTCATATTATCTTGTCATCCTCATATAAATTACAGTTTTAGCTACAGGTTGCTTCATCCCCTGTCAAGCTTTTGAGCTGAGCCATCACACCAAGGTAACCTGAGTCCTAATATCAGCTATCAAGCAGTACTATAAGAGAGGGCAAGCAGATACTTAAAAACTTCTCAGTGTCAAAGCATCCCAGTCAAACTGATACGTACCATAAAATTGAAATTTATGAACTAAAGGACTGATGGACGTCTTACTCTTGTCTGACCTCACTTTCTACTGTAATTAAATGGAGAAAGGAAGATTCTGAACAGATGATAAAATTAGCCGGCTTGTAATATGAACTCAGTGAGCAGGATGAAAAGAAAATCATCTTGATTTAGTGGTGACACAAACTTCTTAAAGATCATTTTAAAATTTGAGGTGTTAATATGCTGGGGGGGGGGGGGGTGTTAATAAAGAGAAAATAAGAGGTAAAATATGGTTTAAAGGTAAATTCTAAATAGTGATATTTATCACTATATTTGAAATTTTACAACTGTGTACATTAGAATACGGAGCTCAAAGACACTAGCTCAAAATACCCAGTGGTAACAATCTCTATCCTTAGTTCTAAGACACAACCTAACTCAAAACAGTTCAACAGCCACATCACAGTGTGCAAGGCCTTCCAGTTAAAGCTACAGTAGCATTAGCTGCGCAGTACAAAACAGAGTACCAACTAATACTTTTTTTTTTTTTTACTGTATTAATTCTAAGAACAACTAATAACATTAATAAAATAATCTAAACAGGCAAATACTGTAACCTGACCTAAACAAAAAATACATTCCAACATTACACAGGCAGTTGCAGAGGGAGCATTAATCATTGACTCAGTGTTGACTTGGCAGAATCCGATGTTTGTTTTGTATTGTTTTTTAATTTAAAAATAACAGGTGGCAAGGAAGCTGAGGAAAATCATGTCATAAAGTACCAGCCATGGCAACCATATCATTTGCCACGTTCTCTTCATCACAATGATAACCAAGCCATGGAGCACAAGCAAACATTAAGTGCAGAAGACACTCAAGTTTAAAATATCAGTAAGCTATTGGATTTCAATGTTCAGACTGTTTTCTTTAAAACAGAGCCACGCGATACATAAATTGTTATACACGAGAACCCCCACTTTCAGCGATAGTTCTATGCAGCGCACTTGACATGTCTTGTAATGCAATCTTGGATATTAAAACTCATTCCACCTCCAAAATATACAGAAGATCTTAGACATGAAAGAGCACATAATCGTTAGCACATAGCACATAATCGTTTATAGGATAATGTTCAGATTTCTGCCATTATCTTATTTAGCACCCCATAGTGACACTATTCAGGGGGGTATAGTTCATGCACATGCATAAAAAGAAAACCCCGCTGAATTAGTTGCTTATAAACTCAAACAAGCAGATGTAATTAAACCAAGTACTTATTTTATCTTATCCCCACAGAGAACATCAATAACACATTACAGGTTCCAAGACGGCAATGTACGTTAATGTGCAACTAAGTGTCGCAGAACACCTTGTATTGTCCACATTGCAGAATTATATTTTAAAACATACTGACAACTTTACAAAAATTGTAATCACACATCATCGTCCATAAATAAACTGGTCAAAACATTTAACGTTTTATTCTGAAGTGTTCGTCTGAAGAAAAAAAAGTCTTCTAAGGATCGCAGAATATGCAGTTCGCACAACCTCCTACAAAAATGCTGGTTTTCTGTTTTCACAATAAACCAGTCATTGTTGCAGGAGGGATCATGAACGGGATACACTACGATGTTTAGAGAAAATCTTTCTCCTGCTGAATGTTCCTGAGTAAAAGTTGGGCGGAAAAAAATAATTCCAAAATATGTTTACTGGTAGAAATTATTGAAATGCATGACTGAAGTCTATCATTTAGGCCAGGGGTTTTCAACTTTTTTTTTTTTCAACTTTTGTTTTCATTGGCGATTGACTGTGAGCTGCTAAACAAAGATTAAGTAAGTAGAGGATATATAATACCATTAAATACATTTAAGATCATTATTTTCTTACTTTAATTTTTATTTGTGCATTTCTGAGTCTTGTGTACCCCGTATGACCTTTAGAAGTATCCCCAGAGGTACACGTACCCCAGTTGAAAACCCCTGATTTAGGCTGTTTGTACATGTCTCAGTGTAGTTTTGCTACTAATAACCAATTAGGCAATCCATAGTGCCTTAATAACAAACATCTTTTTATTATTATTAGCGTTAAACTGAATAATTGTCTAACGTGTTTGGAATATTGAAGTAGGGTTTAATTTAGAAACTGGATTAGGTGGCTAAAAACCATTCCCTTTCTAAAACTATAATTCTGTCTATGGCCATTGCATGGTTATAAACTATCTACAATGCTTTATTTACACTCTATACCATAGTTATTAAGCATATATGATACGTTTATAAAACATTTATAACACATTAATATAGAGTACTTTAATATAAAGTGTTACCAGTCTTCTTGTGCTGCGAGCTAATCTAAAATTCATTTGAAAGTGTTGCTTTCTCCTTTTTCTATGTCACCTCTTTTATTGAAGAAAATCAGAAAAGATTAAATTTGTGAAAACTGCCACAGACAATTGTTTTGATCTCAAGCTTAATACAGCTTAAATAAGGCTACACGTTTTAAGAAAACAAACAAATTCAATAAAGATCTGTTTTTGTAGAAGTTGGCTTTCAATCAAAAGAAAGATGCCTTTGATTTTTGGCAAAGTGGTTCTGTGGGGTTTAGGAAAGATAAACAGATGTGGTTTTGATATCTGCCAGGACTTGATTATTTTTATTAATGAGAAACTATTAAGAAAAACTGCATTCTTCACCGTCATGTGAAAAGTAGATAAAAACAGTTTTACTAATAAAACACACCATCATAAGTTCTAGAAAAGTGACTTCAAATTTCACCAAATCTATTTTCCTTTTATTATCTTACAGACAATGAACATGTCATTATAAAACCCAACCTACTAACTTTGTTAAATTAGATCCCTGAAACAACTGAAATGTCTTTCAGTTCAATTCATTGTATGATCTGATGGATAATAAATTATCTTACCAGGTCTTACCCAGAGCTACTGCAGCTGTGGAGCACATTGCATGATTAAATCACTTTGAAGACCTATCAATTAGTAATAATTAGTGTCCTGCGCATCTGCTGTGTTCTTTGTCTAATGCAAATAACATTTACTATTGTACTCTTTGTCAAGGATGGGGACATTTGCAAAGTGATTTATTAAAATAAATAAATACATTTAAAAAAAAAAAAAACATCCCTGAGACCACAGGGGAAACAGATTATATAAATCCTAAAATGCTTCAAATATATATTAAGTAGAAATAAAATGCACATCCCATATCTTCATTGACATAAATATGCATTTTATTTAGACTAGACTGGTACTTCTCCCTGTGTAGGGTATTATTTCTTCATTAATGCTGCATAGCATAGCCCTCCCTAATTACCATGGCGTGATACTTAGAAGTTTGTTGTGAGTGTAACAAACAGGTCGTGTTGTTTGATACACAGCTGTTAAGACTTCTGTCCTCTATCGGTGAGGTGAGATTAAAAGCTCTATAACCAGGAATGAAGATGAGCCCGGCTCTTTTGCATAGTGGACAGTGTCAAATAGATTTTTTTCTGGAATAGTAGTGCCACAATCGTAGAGTGCTACCTCTATTTCCGCGGTAAATATAAATGAATTAATTACCCCTTGAAACACAACACACAAACATTTAAAAATACCAAAATCAACGTCAATATTGTTAAATATTTTGACGAAAAAGCTAATATACCAAAAAGCACAGATGTTGTATGGTTTCAAAGATTTTAAGAAATCTATATAGTGAGGCAGTTTATATCAATTAAAAATTATAGTGAGGCAGTTTATATCAATAAAAAAATGTGGTGGGGGGGTGGGGTCTAGTAGCTTCACCACATTGGGGTATTTTTCAAATACAGTTCCACCTTAAACATTTAACAAAATTAGCCTATTGCTTTCCATTATGGCTTTTCCGAGTCACAGTATTGTGTGGGTCTTTATCGTTTGGTGGAAAATAAGGTCCTATCTGTAGTTCTGTCTATTTTTAGCCACAGGAAGCTGTTACAAAACAAATCAGCTCACGCCACAGACGTGCATGAGCTCTTATTTCAAGGTCTGGTACTTAAAAAAAGGTATTTTTAGGGGGCCCATTTGCTCATGTGGAAAACTAAAGACATTACAAAAGGTCAGATTTGTACATATCAATAAATCCTGAAATTCTACACTGTTGTTGGTGACAAAGTTTTTTATTGAAATGAGTTTTTTTAGATTGCAAGTTAAAGATAAGATAAAGGGTGTCTGACATAAAGCATATCAAACAAAGGTGGAGTGTTATCATGTTAAATTTAGCAGACCATTGTACAAATTCATTTTAGACAAGGTCAGAAAAGTTTACCCATGCCAAAATGTTTTTCATAAGCATGAATGGCTACAGGGGTTATTTCTAAAAGTCACAAAATACATTATGTGACTTTTAAAACATTGTTCCATCCATTATAGAGGTTTTGTTGTTTCAAGTGTGTTTCAAACTATAGTAATCTATTTTTGGACTTTAAACCCATTACACTGGTGTTTTCTTTCATTTTCCATATCAAGAGAGAACCCCATAGGCTTACAGTAATTTTGAGTTGTATGATCCATAATACCCTATGCACAATGATTATAAGATAAACACTGCTAACCAAATCTTTAGAATTTAGTTAATATTATACAGACTCTGTCACACCATAAAATAGGTTTAGTGAATTTATTTTATTGTTTGCATTTAGATTGCTATTTCTTATGCTATGATTTGGTCTGGAGCCATTTATATTCAGTCTTGCATGCTAATCTTTTTATAAAAATAGGGTGTACAAAAACATTTGCTATTTTACCTAGAGCATGTGAAAAGATGTCTGCTTCAAAATGCACAAAGAGGGCATTAGGGGTTATAACAGTAGAGATCAAACACTGTTTTCTTGATCTTAAAAGTGAGAGCGCCAGATTTGCTGTGAGAACATCTATTTGAGCCCTCTGCAACAGTCTTTTAAATAATTAATTGCATCTCTTTCTCCATCAATCTATCAACTATAAGCAGGTGTATTAAACAAAGTTTAAACTTCTAAACAGGTGCATTGTTCATTAATACAATGTAAAAATGTAGTCTCTATAGTCATAATGTATGAGTCAGAAAAGGAAGCACTCATGGTTACTTTGCCTTTTTGTTCTGAAGTATGTGCTATGACTCTTTTGATCTGTGTGAGACATTAAATCACTGACATTTTGAACGCTTTTATGTTTTCATGTGTACAGTGTGACTCAATTTCAGCACTTGAAGGTTGTTCTGCATGGTATTTTGTCATGGCAAAATGAGACTTACCTTTCTGTTCTGTGTAAACTCAGATTTAAGCACTTCCTTTGTTTTGCCATTAAGGTGTACCAAATTAGTTTCCGGTTCTTTCCACAGGAAACAAAATTTATCAACCTATTTATACTGTAAAGATGTAAAGAAGATATCAACAATAACTAGTAACCATATCATGTTAATTGAATCATTTCTGATTTGTGGCCCATGTTCAAGAAGCATAAGTCACTGACTCTTTCCCTTTCAAATTGTATATCTTCCTGGGAAGCAAAAAGCTTTGCCATATGTTTTTTTTTTTCATGCATGCAAACTCCAGTAAAATATGATTTACAGTTGCTGAATGTTTTTAATTCCATTGCAATTAGTTGAACCCCCTGATGCTATTTGCCTTGTTAAACAAGGAACATCTGTAAACATTCTTTACAATAGGAAGCTTCACCACTTGTCTGAGAGGCAGCAAGATTCCAGAACGCAACCTCTTTCCATAATGTGCTGACTTAAACAGTGTGGAAGTGTGATACTGTACTTTCCCAAAACAATACTTGAGTAGTTCAGGACAAACCTCAATACGCAATGATTTACATAAACAAACCTTATTAATGAGGTATGCATGCAAAGCAATGATTTTATTGACGAGGTTTGCGCAGCAAGGAACATGAACAACAAACATTGAAGATCCTCTACCTGGCTGTTGGACGAGGCAGGAGATGCACTGGAAAGACTGAAGGACTGAGGAAGGCTGTTGAACAGAGGACAGAAAAGCAGGAGGAGAGGCTACTGGGGCCTGTTGGATGTCTGCAGTGGACAGAAAAGAAGGGAGTGGCTGTGGGGCCCAATAGGATGCCCACAGAGGACAGACAAGAGTGGGAGTGTGGTGGGGGGCCTGTTGGATGTCCAAGGAGGACAGACATTGCAATTGCATTGCAATTCAAGTATGTCACAACACCTACTTTCAACACATTTCCTGAGTTGCTGTGGTCAAACTACCCAAGGATACAATAAGTGTCTTATGCAATACCTCCTGCTGCATCACCCGATTGCTGCATATTTAGTTAATCTGCATTTTCAGGGTGATTGGGGTTTGTTTTAGGGTTTCATAATACAATATACTTTGTATTAAATTGCAGTCAGGCTATTACAGTTGCATCCTATTTTTATATTACTATATACATAAAGACCAACTGCCTAAAAGGCCATTTTCACAAACAGGTTTTATTGAGTCTAGGCAAACATTAATTGACTGGTGTGTTATTTTCAGTTAATCAGTGAACTTAATGTGGATTCTTAACAAATTGTATGGGTCTCACTAATTCTACCACATAAATTGAAAGTTTATTTATGCCATTGGACCTATTCACAAATGCGGTAACTTGTTTCTTTTAAACTAAAAATAAACAAAGATTTTTTTTAAGAACAAAATATAGTTTGCTGTTCACAAAACTCCATACTTTAATATCAAAACTGTATTTTGTTTATAAAACAAGACTTTGATAAATCATTATTTATATCTGAGTTAAAGCTTTGTAAATAAAGCTGACTGGGATTTATCTGAATGATTTATATGAATCCTTCTGCTGTTTCCCCAAGGGTTGATTTATTAAGCACCTTAATGACATGACTAAACACAATAGAAATACTGTTAAAAGAGGTCTGCAATACAGCAGCTGTATATATTTTATAGCAGTGTTATTCAGATCCGCCTGTTTAGATCATTGAGCTCCTGTAACCTTTCATCAGGGTGTGTGTCAATGAAACCTCTGGTGTTGTAAACATACAAGAGGAATAATGTTAAGGTGGTTTAAGTTTTTTTTTTTTTCCACTCAGTTCAAACACAGTTTACTTTGACACCATGACCTGATAGGAAACACGGTTTTTCAAGTTCATTTCCTGAGGTGGTTTTAATCAGTTATTTCACAGGCCATGAGCTGGGGGTGTAAGGATAGGGCAGAAGAAGGAGAAGGGAGCTGTATGTAGGACAGAGTACCGGCTAGAAAGGACCAGACCTAGGACAGAAGAGCGGGCGAGGCCCACTCTAGTAGCAGATCAGCGAAGCTGGACATGGAAGCTAGGATAGAAGGTGGTCACTGACTGAGGGTGGCAATGCTGACACAACTCAGGGGCGAAGGACCCAGCAACCGAAGACAAATAAGAAGATTATGACTCGGTGAGCTGCCCCTCGGGAGGAAGTTGGTCCCGGAAGACCGGGACACGAAAGGAGATAGAGAGGGAGAGGTACCCAGCATCTGAGACTTATGTAAAGGGGTGCTCGTTAGACCCCCAACTGACCGAGAATTCACACTGCCTGGGACCTGAAATAAGAACAAGGCATAGAGGTTAGTATGGGACTCGAGCACAGAGCAGCCACGTCCCGAATTGAGGCAGAATATGGAACAGAGCCTTGAGTGAGGCAAGATAAGCGCAGGAGCTCTGAAAGAACAAAGTGTGGCCGGGGGTCTGCTCTGACTCACATGGTGAGAACCACCCTGAAAGTAAAGGGAGGCTGATGACTAGCGGTCAGGGAAGTGAGATTCACTTGCCCCCCAAAGGATGGACCCCCGGCTCCTCACAAAATCTCCCACACTGTGAGACGAATAAAAGCAGCACATGCCAGCGAATAACAAACAAAAGACCAGAAGGACAAATGGGACAAACAGGAGGATGGTTAGTAATTCAGTAGGATGTGACTATGTGTATACCTGCTGCTCAGTGGAGAGGAAAAAACCCCTCGAGGCTGATTAGGGGAAAACCTATAATGGCCCTGGCAGACAGGTAGCCCCCACTCCAGGCATGCTAGCATTTTTAGAAGGAGCAGCAACTATATCAGGGAAGGATGAATGAATGTAGGAATCCACTGCAGAGGATGACCAACTCCCCCATATTCGTGATTAGGCTGGGGGGAAGGGGGGGAGGGAGAGTCGAGGAGGGAGGCCTGCTCTGGAGGTGAGGGTGGAGAGAAGGGAGGCTTGCTCAGAGGCGAGGGTGGAGTCCAGGAGTGAGGCCTGCTCTGGATGCGAGGAGGGAGGCCTGCTCTGGAGACAAGTGTGGAGAGCAGGGAGGCCTGCTCTGGAGGAGAGGGTGGAGAGGAGGGAGCCATGCGAGGAGGCGAGGAGGGAGGCTTGCTCTGGAGGAGAGGGTGGAGAGGAGGGAGGCCTGTTTGGAGGCGAGGGTGGAGTCGAGGAGTGAGACCTGCTCTGGATGCGAGGAGGGAGGCCTGCTCGGAGGCCAGGGTGGACAGGAGGGAGGTCTGCTCTGAAGGAGAGGGAGGAGTCGAGGCAGGAGGCTTGCTCGCAGGAGAAGGTGGAGTCGAGGAAGGGAGGCCTACTCTTGAGGCGAGGGTGCAAAGGAAGGAGGCCTGCTCGGAGCCAAGCGTGGAGGAATGGAGGGAGGTCTGCTCGAAGGTGAGGCGAGTGATGATAGGAGTGAGAGGAATCAATGAACAGATGGTCTGAGGAAGGGGTGGGGGGATGGTTCCTTCTGGGGAGATACCTTGAAAAGGGGGATAGGGGACTTGATACTTGACGGGTGAGTGGACCGACCACGCTGAATTGGTCCGTCTTGAGGTATGCAGCCAAGTGATGGAGCAAGCATGGAAGGCAGCTGATAGGCAGCTGATCTCCATAGGTAAATCATTGTAGGGGGAGAAGCAGCTTTTCTGAAGAGTGGAAATTAGCAAATGGAGAATATATGTTGATATAGACAGACGGGAAGTTGAGGCAGGGGAAAGCTCTTAATCCCACAGAGGGTCAGGCAGAATGCTGGTATGGAGAGACTGGAGGAAAATGGAGAGAATCCCTAGCACGGACGATGAGAGCCAGGTTTTGATTGAAGGGCTATGATTATTCGAATCTGGGAGCGGAGGGTTGAAGACACTGAGCAGGCTGTAGAATAGGAGCTCTTGAACAAGGTGGAGGGCTGCAGACATGTAATGCTGAGCAGATTGAAGGAGGTTACTGAGAGTAGGGTTCAGTCAAATAGCATCTGAGGATTCTGGATGGGGGTTGTGGAAGCAAATGGGACAAATTGACTGAACTTGGATACCGAAAGTAAAGGCAGAAGGAGAGCTGGAATTGAGGGCTGATGTGGCAGCTGGACTGAACAAACATATGAATCGGCTACTGGGGAAGAACGGTGCCTTTGCGCCCCATATTCTAGAAATGAGGGCAGAGATGAGATGCCGCCTTGCTATGTGTTAGTTAATACAGGATCGATCAGCGGTTTGCTACTATCATGTCTGCTTGAAATGGAAAAGGTAAACTCACATTCAGAGATTTGGGTTTCACAACACCAGTTATTCTCTTAATAGTGGAAATCCTTAGCTCATAATCAAGACAGATTTCCAGTCTCACACCACGTCTCAAACCAAACCAGATGAGTGGAGATATGAATAGGATTGCTAAGGAAGTGCCCCATATTTTGATTAGATGGGGATTAGCATTAGCCTTTATTGTGGGAATGCTGCCATGATCTGCATATTGGAGGAAGGCTGGAGCATTGGAGGCTCTGGAGAAATGCAGTTGCAGATTTAAACAGTAAACTAGAGCGACTTTTGCAACTGCAGTAGTGAGCTGATCTGAAGAAGGAGTGGAGATCTACTGTAGTGAGGAGCGATTAACACTACAGGAAGGGATCTGCTGAACAGAGCAGAGGTCTGCGGAAGAAAACAATGGAGTGCTGTCAGTAGTGTGCAGAGGCCCAGCTATGAGAGCAGAGATCTGCTGAAGCAGAGATCTGCAATAGAGAACAGAGGACTACCATCGGTAGAGTGCGGTGGTCTGCTGCAGAGAGTAGGGATCTGCTGAATGCAGTAGATATTGGTCTTTCAGTGTTAAGGCAGATTTAGATGGAGCCAGAGTTGGGGCTGCTTTTGGGCAGAGATGAAGATTGCAGAGATCTGAGACCTCTGCAAAACCAGAGAGGATGAAGAATGTGTTGCTCTGAGGAGTCTGCAAAACCTATTGATTGGTCGGGAGCAGTTTATTGTCTATTGGGGGTAGGAGGACATTGACTGGAACGTTGATAAATCGTAGGACATGGTTCCATGACTGACTGGTGGCTCACGTTGATGAAATGATGACTTTGATGAAGCTGGTCAGATGAGAGGAGCAGCACCAAATGAGGAAACACAAATCTGGGAACAGGAATAACTCGCAGGAATGGATGCATGATGCAAGGAAGCAGGACATTACTATGATGGTAGATACTGAGCATCTCTAAAACAGCTGAGTAAGGTTGCTTCATGACCAGGTCCTTGAAGAGAGGAAGAGTTGAAATTGGAGAACGTCAGTTGCTACAAAAGGTTGAGGAGGAGGGGGACTCCTGCGAATCCCTTGGAGTGACAACAAACTGCAGGAATGTATAGAAAAGCTGGAGCGTGCGAGCTTCACAGTGATGGCAAACCAGCTTAGAGACTGTATAAAATTAGTGGTGTTATACTGCCATCTAGTCGTTATGATTGGAATTAACCATTGGCTTGAGTCACGATTTGACGAGCTGAACGAGCCCTCGCAGAATGTGAAAGCGCAGCAGCAGCAAGCCAGAAGATTGCAGTACTGAGGCACGGAGCCCGCAGCGCCGGATGAAGCTGCCTGGTCATCATGGCGACTTACCACTCCCCTCAGTCGCTCAATGAGGGCGTTGCCATGGTAGCCATGGACTGAGAGGCGCCGGTGGAAAAGTTGCAGAACAGCAGTGTTGTTGGAGCATGTTGTGACCAGTCGAAAGCACAAGCCGCCACACGTTGAAATGGAGTATGAAATTGACTGGATAGGTCTTTAAAACGTTGAATGTAGCTAATAGAAATCCAGGGCAGGATCTTATGAAGGAACGGTAAATTGTGCTGGCTCTGGGAGTGGGGGAGGGGGGCTTGATTGCAAGCGAAGAGTAAAGGAATGTTCAGCTGACAGAGCTTTGTGTTGGATTTAAATAGAGGAGCTATGGCAAAACAAACGCTGACGACGGGAATGTCGATGTCCTGTTGAAGGAGCTTTAGAGGTTTTAGTGGAGGGCCAGTCTGTCTAATAAAGACGTGGGCAAGTTGAGAAAGCTGTTGCTAGGCTGGAGGCTGGAAAGAGCAGGAAAGACTAATGCTGGAGCTCCTGCAGCCGAATGGAGAAGCTGAATGATGAGAAGCAGCACCGGAGCAGGTAGGAAAATATTTGATAATATCTTGGGAGCGATGCGCACAGAATTGACCTCCAGTGAAAGGCAACGAAGTGTAGATTAGCGGTGAAGCACGAAAAGACGGCATCTGAGCGTTTGCTACAAAAACGAAACGCTAGACAGCGAAGGTGCATGTGATCAGGGCTTAAATAGAGAATAGGTAGTAATTGACAGGAAATTGGAAGCCCCCTGCTGCACGCCCCCTGAACTACGCTGCTAACATATCATATTGTTTTTACATTCAGAAATACTAAAAGTATTGATCTATAATATTATTTTCTATCAGTAGCATCACTTTTAGAATTAGTATCCATAATACTTAAGTAATAAAGCCCAATATATTACAGGAAAAGTTTTAAAGCTGATGTTCTATCAGTTTTATGTTACTTTGGATGTGGTTAAGGGATCTATTAGCTGACTTCCATTTCATCCAAAAACATTTTCTATTGAAAACACCAGCACTAGCATGAAAGGTGACAAAGCTGTTCCAAGTCAGCTTAATAATGTAAGTTAATCTTCCTGTGTAGCTTTATTTTTTAACTTCTATTGTGTTTAGTGTCAGTGAATTGTTTCAACACAAGCGTCTAAGAGCTGCCAATGTTGGGTGCATTTAAAAAAGTGTGTGTCACTGAAGGTGAGATGCTTAGCTGCAATCTTTTTAACTAAGCAATTTTTCTATTTATTAAAAACATTGCTTTATAGGTATGTTCCTTTTGAATGCAACAGTTCTAGAAATCACATTTTTCTAAAGCTCATCCTGTGAATATTTCTGGTCAGGTCTTCTGCTCTCAAAAACACTATCTAGTCATGATGGCAAATTCTTACTAAACCTTCATTTGTACACCGAACTCTTCCATTTAGTGTTGTGTCTCTCCTTCTCTTAGATAAGGTACATTAATTAAGTTCAACTGCCACAAAGCAGCAAAGATAATAAATTCTATACGTGATGCTCTGGCCACCAGTAATAATGTAAATATACTGACATGTTTTATTAAACAATAGCATTGTTATGAACTTGAACCCTCTAGTGCCCCTCCCTAAATATACTTTGTGCCCCCTTTAGTGGAACCGAGTTTAAAAAAAGCTGAGATGCAAAGTCCCTGCATGAATTGTGGTTCCCACCACATATGGTAGAGGGCTTAAGCCAGTCAACATATGCCTGGGGCTGCCATAAAGTATCATGACATCATTAATCATCTGATTCGTAAAAAGAGAATTCACTTTATGCTAAATGCAGTTATTGTGCTGTTCCTGTTATCTAGACAAGAATGTCCTTCACAGACTTATCAAGAGAAGAATCCCCACGTTTCTGTAGCTTAAAAGTTTCCTGACTTTACTGGATTCCAGTGTAAGCATGTATTTGACAGAGAGTAACCTCATACTGATCCCTGTGACATTATGGAACTTAAAGATATCATAATTAAGGCTACGATTTTGGCACAGTGATTTTTAGTACATTTCACGGGCGAGTTGCAGACACAAAACAAGAATTCACAAAAAGGTCACGGAAAGGTCACCAAATAATGGACCTTTAGCTACATCAACAAGAGCTTTTAAATAGTACAGCAAAACCAGTAATATTCTATTGCTATTGTTTTTGAATGCTGACAAATTTAAATGCCACTTTAGAGTATAAAACCTAGTCAAAGGTTTCACACCAACGCAACTTTTTTTTTTTTTTTTTTTTTTTTTTTTTTTAGAATACTGGCCCCTATTCATCAGTGTTAGTTCCAAAAATTATTATTATGAATGGATTTAGCACAGTTTAAGAAATGTTTCTGATTAATCAAAGACGTGTTTCGTGCTGCGTGACGTCATTTCATACTAAAAAGCCACTGTTTTCCCGAATCCGAAAGTTTGGCAAAACCACTTGTTTTCTAATTTTCATATCATTGACCATAAAAGTCGGAAAATGGAAGTGATTTATCAAACGTTTTTTTGAGTAAGGAATGACCATTTTCACGGTCAGAGTTAACACGACTTCTGAAATCTTCTAAACACAAAGGAAGCTTGGCTTTGCAGTTGTATTGCTAATGTAGTTTTAGAGAACGTCGCTGCAATCAGGCTCAACAAAGCAGCGAGACTTTGGTAAATCCGTCCTAAGATTTTTAAGAATAGATTTTCTTAACTTGACCAATGAGGAGTTATAAAGGAGATTCAGACTTGATACAGCCACAATTATTAACCTGTGCAAGGAATTAAGGGAGGGTTTAAAGACTGATTGCTAGAAGTCTTACCAGTACACATTAAGATCCAACTGGCGCTGAGTTTCTATGCACCCAGATCGTTCCAGCAAATACAAAAAAAAAAAAAGAGATTTTTTTCATGTTTGAGTTTTTATTATTTTTTATTTTCGTTGTCTCATCAAAACTCAACATCCAACTCCTTTCCACCAAAAATAATAAGTACAAGTATAGTTTAAAATAGTGTAGGCCTATAATATATATATTTTTTAATACATGTATATTTCTAATTGGGTCTTTTTGTCTGAGCTGAGTTGATAATCTGCTTATTTAAATTGAGACACTTTTCTTTTACCTTGACATATTTAAGGACTTCTCAACCCAGGATGCTGCTAAAGAAAGTCCTGTTCTGAAACGTCTGAAGCGACCCGGCGCAAATAGTGCAAAACGTCCTTTCTGCCAAAGCAGCAGAGGTGAGCTGTATGCCCAGGCACTTTACACACAATATGTGTTCGTCCTGCGGGGACAGATTCCGCTTGCAGGCGTGCATGGGCGAAAGCCTGACATTGAGGCCGACAAACGGCAAAGCGTCAAGGCGTCAAAGCTCTGTAGCGTCGACGGAGCCTAAGCACCGAGGCACCAAAAACCTTGAAGGAATCGAGCGTGCTGTTGCAATAAGTTATTTGGGACCGAGGGCGTCGATGCACTGAGGCTATGAAGCTCAGGAGCATGTGGCTACAGAGGGCGCAGATGCTTAGGGCTTAAAAGCCTCGAAGGCATCGAGGTGCCTAGATGTGGAGTCCTCAAGGGAAAGAGGGTGTCGAAGTACCGAGGTACCATGGCTCTGGGGCAGTGTGGCTCTAAAGGTGCTGCTGCACAGGGTTAAAAAAAGGCTTGAGGTATCAAAGCGCCCTGGTGCTGAGGCATCGGGGACCCAAGGGTACCGCGGGCATCGAGGCCTAGACACTGGGGCTGAAGCACCAAGCACCAAGGGCAAAAGCACCTAAAGGCACTGAGCTGTGTATCTTTGTTTGGGTTGCTTGCAGTCACACAACCAGGAAAAGCGCATAGCTAGCAACGGTGTGGAGCGTAGCCTACAGACAGTTGAAGTGCAGTCACACAATTGGTGCAGCACAAAGCTTACAGTGGAGTGGATCACCTAAGATGGCATCTGAATCACATACAGTACATGACCGGTGGGATTTAAAAAAAAAAAAATCTTCTTCTTCTTCTTCTTCTTCTTCTTCTTCTTCTTCTTCTTCTTCTTCTTCTTCTTCTTCTTCTTCTTCTTCTTCTTCTTCTGCTTCTCCTTCTGCTTCTTCTTCTTCTATTGGACCTAAACACCGCTTTTTTGGGTGAGTGGTTTGAATGTACATTGGGTCTGCTCAACAGTAGGGCCAGACCTAATGGAGGAAGCACACTTTTTTTTTTTTTTTTATTGCAAGGCAGTAGAACACACAGACACTCAACAGCAAGCTGAAGTGTAAGGGTCTTTTTTTTACTGTAAGCAGTAATGAAAAAACAATATTAATCCACAACCTGTAGGGACACTAGGCCGCACACAGCGGGTGGGCGTGCCGAGATCTCCCAGAGTCTTCGAGTCAACAGCAACGCACAGCAGACCTGGGTCTCACCGGTGGATCATGTTCTCATTTTTAATTTTGTTTTTCAAAACGGCTGCAAAGAGCAGAGGAAAAGATAGAAAACGCATGCAGCAGGCTGCAAGGTTAGTGAAAGCAGACAACAGTCGCCTGGCGATGTAGGCTGTTGAAAGATTTTTTTCTTAATTTGTTTTGTTTTTTAATGAAACACAGTTACGTAATGTTAGCTCAGTCTTCAGCTGCCCAGTTTCTTGATCTGGGGAAGTGGCAAGCCAACTTCCAGCAATAAAATTTACAAAAAAAAACTACAGACGAATTAGATTGAGAGAGCTCTTAAGCGTCAGCCTCACAGCTGGAGAAGGTTAGTTTATACTTACCTTGTTTACTCACCTGAAGTGAAATGCAAAAGAAACTGAAGTCTCCGTGCAGTGACTATTTATTACCTCGGGAGGTGGGACCAACGATGTCACTACATGGAGAGGCCTATCGGCAGCTTTGATATAAAATACTCGGTAAATACCTGACAAGCAGGCGTATCCAAAAAGTATTGCTTTGGCGGTCATCTTCGAATTGAAAGGGAACAGAATGTTTAATTTCTTGAAATATTATCAGTTTATTTTTTTAAATAAATAATTACATTACATTACATAGGATTAAAACAAACAATTCTTATGCTCGCCAATCACGATCAAAGGGCCCAGTCGCCTACAATTTCCCAGAGACAGCGAGTGGAAGCGACAGCGAGTGGGAGAAGTACAGGCGTGGAAAAGTACAGAGCAGTTTCGAAGCAGGTTGAAAGGAGAAATTGCATCTTGAATTGCTTTAATCAGAAAACAGAGGACATTGGGGAAACACAGCCGCGTGTGTTTTTCTGATAACAAACAAGCTGAAACTCGGAGCAGCTGATTCAAATTCAGCGCCGTTTTGAGACACGGGCGAGGGGAGGAGCCAACAGCACAGCAGAACAACACAGTTAAACGAGGCAGTCTTCCCAGCGACAGCGAGTGGAAGCGACAGCGAGTGGGAGAAGTACAGGCGTGGAAAAGTACAGAGCAGTTTCGAAGCAGAAAGGAGAAATTGCATCTTGAATTGCTTTAATCAGAAAACAGAGGACATTGGGGAAACACAGCCGCGTGTGTTTTTCTGATAACAAACAAGCTGAAACTCGGAGCAGCTGATTCAAATTCAGCGCCGTTTTGAGACACGGGTGAGGGGAGGAGCCGACAGCACAGCAAGTTAAACGAGGCAGTATTCCCAGCGACAGCGAGTGGAAGCGACAGCGAGTGGGAGAAGTACAGGCGTGGAAAAGTACAGAGCAGTTTCGAAGCAGAAAGGAGAAATTGCATCTTGAATTGCTTTAATCAGAAAACAGAGGACATTGGGGAAACACAGCAGCAGCCGCGTGTGTTTTTGTGATAACAAACAAGCTGAAACTCGGAGCAGCTGATTCAAATTCAGCGCCGTTTTGAGACACGGGCGAGGGGAGGAGCCGACAGCACAGCAGAACAACGCAGTTAAACGAGGCAGTCTTCCCAGCGACAGCGAGTGGAAGCGACAGCGAGTGGGAGAAGTACAGCGTGGAAAAGTACAGAGCAGTTTCGAAGCAGTTTGAAAGCAGGTTGACGGCTGCAGAAGAAACTAAACTTCAAAAAAAAAAAAAAAAAAAAAAAACCTCAACATGGTCTTCAAGCCAGTAATCTGTGACACCTGCTTGATGTGGGAAATCCGAGAAAACCCAGCGGAGCTAAACCAAGTGTGCGTAAAGTGCTGCGCGATCCAGGATTTGCATAAACTAGTAAGTATGCTAGAAATGGAGCTGGAAGAAGTGAGACAGCAACAAGGATCTTGAGGAACTGGCACACCCACAATTCATGGAAGTCTGCATCACCCCTAACAGACTGAAAGCCACCAGGGAGATAGAAGGTCAGAACAGCTGGGTTCAGGTAGGCAGAAGCAGGGAAAAAAAGAAACTTCGTCAAACACAACCACCAGAAATCAAAACAACCAACAGATTTGAGTCACTTCAGAATTTTGATGAGCAGAACCAACAACAAGAGAATGAAAGGAACAACATCCAGGACCCCATTGACAGTGGTGACCAGACAGCAAAAAGAAGGGAGGTCATGATTGTTGGGGACTCCATATTGAGAAACACAGCAAGTTCAGTTCGCAGTTTGGACCCCCTTACTACAACAGTGTGCTGCCTTCCGGGAGCCTCGGTCAAGCACATCACTGAAAACGTGGACAGGCTCCTAGAACGAACAGGAGACGACCCGGTAGTAGTCGTCCACATCGGTACAAACAACATTGGAAGAGACAGACCAAAATCCCTGCAAAACAAATTCAGAGAGCTAGGAAGGAAATTAAAAGAGAAAACCAAAACTGTGGTATTTTCTGGTATACTACCCGCACCTTGCAAAGGACCATATGGACAGCTGGAAATAATAAATCAAAACCAATGGTTGAAGACGTGGTGCACACGGGAAGGCTTCACCTATCTTGATCATTGGACCACATTCTACAACGAGGACTATCTGTATAGACGGGATGGACTGCATTTAAATAACAAGGGAACTAGTCTACTTGGAGAAAAGATCCTCGAGCAGGTTCGGAAGCATTTAAACTAGAAAGGAAGGGGGGAGAAATCAACAAAAAAACAGAAGGGAGACCGCATCAAAACAAGAACAACAACTCAGGTAAGACAACCATTAAATGTGTTTATCTAAATGCTAGAAGTATCAGAAACAAAATTCTAGAACTTGAAGCTACTGCACTAACAGGTAACTATGATGTGATAGGTGTTACAGAAACGTGGTTGTCTGAGAGTGATGGGGACGAATATAATATTTGTGGGTATACACTGTATAGGAAAGACAGGCAGGACAGAAGAGGAGGAGGGGTAGCGCTATACATAAGAAACAGTCTTGAAGCCCAGGTGTTAAACCTGGACAAAGAAAATAAAACCGAATCAATATGGGTCAGAATAACAGACAAAAATTCAAAAGGCATAATAATAGGAGCATGCTATAGACCGCCAGATTCAGACGGTGAGCACAATAATCTGTTATACAATGACATTAGAAATGTGTGTAGCAAAGGAGAAGCCATACTAATGGGGGATTTCAACTTCCCCCAAATAAAATGGGAAAACCCGGTGGGTAGCGCGAAGGATGAAATAGAAATGGTGGAAATGACAAATGACTGCTTCCTAACACAATTTGTGAAGGCACCCACTAGAGGGGAGGCATGCCTTGATTTAGTCTTTTCAAATAACGAAGATAGAATAACTAAAACAGAGGTCAGAGAACCACTGGCAAACTCAGACCACAACATGGTCTCATTTGAAGTGTTTTTTAAATCCTCAAAAGTAAAGACTAAAGCTAAGGTTTACAATTTTAGAAAAGCAAACTATGAAGGTATGAAACAGAGACTAACAGAAGTAGATTGGAGTAAAATAGAGAAAACACCCACAGAAGAAGGATGGTTGTTCTTCAAAAATGTAGTACTAGAGGCGCAAAACAATTACATCCCTAAAGTAGACAAATCTAAATGTAAAACTAAATTGCCAAAATGGTTTAATAGATCAATTAAAAAAAAATATTCAGCGAAAAAAGGCACTTTACAGAGCATTAAAAAAGGACCAAAAAGAAAGTACACAGAAAGAGTACACAGAACTGCAAATGCAAGTCAAAAAGGAAGTTAGAAAGGCCAAGAGAGAAATAGAAATGAACATTGCTAAGGGAGCTAAAACCAATTCCAAAATGTTTTTCCAATATTACAACAGCAAGAGAACATTCAAAGAGGAGATTAAATGTTTAAGAGATACAAATGGCAAAATCGTAGAGGAAGAAAAAAAAAATAGCAAATATGTTAAATGATTACTTTTCACAAGTTTTTACAAAGGAAGATACTGACAACATGCCCCACATGTCATCCAGTTCCTATCCAGTTTTAAATAACTTTAGCATAACTGAGGCAGAAGTGTTAAAGGGACTAGGAGCTCTTAAAATAAACAAATCCCCTGGGCCGGATGAGATCCTCCCAGTAGTACTCAAAGAAATGAAAGAAGTAATTTACAAACCGCTAACCAAGATCATGCAGCAGTCTCTTGACACAGGGGTGGTACCGACAGACTGGAAAATTGCAAACGTAATACCGATCCACAAAAAGGGAAACAAAACTGAACCAGGTAACTACAGACCAGTAAGCCTGACTTCTATTATATGCAAACTTATGGAAACTATAATAAGATCCAAAATGGAAAATTACCTATATGGTAACAGGGTACTGGGAGACAGTCAACATGGTTTTAGGAAAGGGAGATCGTGCCTAACTAACTTGCTTGATTTTTTTGAGGATGCAACATCGATAATGGATAATTGCAAAGCATATGATATGGTTTATTTAGATTTCCAGAAAGCTTTTGACAAAGTCCCGCACAAAAGATTAATTCTCAAACTGAACGCAGTTGGGATTCAAGGAAACACATGTACATGGATTAGGGAGTGGTTAACATGTAGAAAACAGAAAGTACTGATTAGAGGAAAAACCTCAGAATGGAGTGTGGTAACCAGCGGTGTACCACAGGGATCAGTATTAGGTCCTCTGCTATTCCTAATCTACATTAATGATTTAGATTCTGGTATAGTAAGCAAACTTGTTAAATTTGCAGACGACACAAAAATAGGAGGAGTGGCAAACACTGTTGCAGCAGCAAAGGTCATTCAAAATGATCTAGACAAGATTCAGAACTGGGCAGACACATGGCAAATGACATTTAATAGAGAAAAGTGTAAGGTACTGCACGCAGGAAATAAAAATGTACATTATAAATATCATATGGGAGATATTGAAATTGGAGAAGGAATCTATGAAAAAGACCTAGGAGTTTTTTTTGACTCAGAAATGTCTTCATCTAGGCAATGTGGGGAAGCTATAAAAAAGGCTAACAAGATGCTCGGATACATTGTGAAAAGTGTTGAATTTAAATCAAGGGAAGTAATGTTAAAACTGTACAATGCACTTGTAAGACCTCATCTTGAATATTGTGTGCAGTTCTGGTCACCTCGCTATAAAAAAGATATTGCTGCTCTAGAAAGAGTGCAAAGAAGAGCGACCAGAATTATTCCGGGCTTAAAAGGCATGTCATATGCAGACAGGCTAAAAGAATTGAATCTGTTCAGTCTTGAACAAAGAAGACTACGTGGCGACCTAATTCAAGCATTCAAAATTCTAACCAAGGGACTTTTTCAGCCTGAAAAAAGAAACAAGGACCAGGGGTCACAAATGGAGTTTAGAAAAAGGGGCATTCAGAACAGAAAATAGGAGACACTTTTTTACACAGAGAATTGTGAGGGTCTGGAATCAACTCCCCAGTAATGTTGTTGAAGCTGACACCCTGGGATCCTTCAAGAAGCTGCTTGATGAGATTTTGGGATCAATAAGCTACTAACAACCAAACGAGCAAGATGGGCCGAATGGCCTCCTCTCGTTTGTAAACTTTCTTATGTTCTTATGTTCTTATGATCAGAAAAAGAGTTCTTTGGAAATAAAGAAGTGAAGGATTTTTATTTGTTTTGGGGGGGTATTATTAACTTAAAATAGAAACTCTTACACACAACAATTAAGGTATTGCCCCTGCTGTATTATGATATGATAACAATATATATAAATGTAGAAAATATAATATATATATATATATATATATATATATATATATATATATATATATATATATATACGTGTGTAAAATATAATTACATTTACAGAATTTAACTGTTGTCAATTAGGTTGCTAGATGCTACCCAGCCCATAAAGGTGTCTGCTAAATAAACAAATAATAATAATTAAAATATAATGCCTTTATTTACAGTGGATTCCAATAAGGCACATGTATCTGCATGAACAGCTAGATCAATGCAGTGTTTTTTTTTTTTTTAGCCTGTGTAAATAGGTGGACTTTGATGAGCTGTAGCTGTTAGGTTTTCTCATTATGGGGTGGTAAAATAATAGCAGTCTAGGTATCTTTTAAAGTAATCTCTTCTTCAAGTGGCACAGATGACAGTTTCCCATGACTTAGTTGGTGATCCCTGCTGTTTGTATTGTTTGATGTGGCAGCAGACTATGCGAGTTACTCAAACTGTGACACCTGTCTTTGTTCTGCTCCCAAATCCATCCCCCAACAAGACCCTAACTTATCTGATGGCCTTAACAATACATTGCTACTTTTAGGTCCCCATTCCATGGCAGGTTCACTGGGAATAACTGAAATTTATCTCCCTGTCGCAGTAATCTCACCAGACCTGTTCAAAGGCTTTGACGTGATTGATGTGAGTTATACAAGGCAGGTGTTGGCACTGTGAGACAGGGGCCTGTGTCTACTCCTTTGTGCCTGAAGTCACCAAACTCCAGGCTGCGTTTCATGTTCGCTCCATGGTGTATATAGAATAATTATCAAAAGTATAGTTGTTCACAGGGTGCACAAGGCCCTTTGGGAGTACACCTGTTTGGAATTACCTAACATGATTATAAAAGGTATACTAGTTTAGCTGTTTATACCATAAGGGTGTATAATCTCTCTCTCTCTCTCTCTCTCTCTCTCTCTCTCTCTCTCTCTCTCTCTCTCTCTCTCTCTCTCTCTCTCTCTCTCTCTCTTTCTCTCTCTCTCCCTTTTTAATTTGTTTCACTTTTGGTGCTGAAACAACTGATTTCCTTTGAAGTTTTTGTAGCGTGATGGGATCTGATGTTGCATGCTTTAAAAAAAGAAAATGGATGGCTATTATTGTTATTATTATTGTTTATTCTACTTTTTTCTTTTTTTAACTATCTTGGCAGTCCTATGTTCTGCTGCACTACAACTCAATGATGCTCTCTACCATTGGGTGGTTTATTGACAAAACAAAATATTGGGAGTCTGTTTGTGTGGGATTACCGTTTTTTCTTCTGTGGCAGTATTTAGAGCTAAAAGCTCTTCTTTACCATGAAACTTTGTTTACAGGGTAACTTACAATGCCACTGAAATAAATAACAAAGGCTTCCAGATTTGTGAAAAAAACTATAATTGGTTTTAACCTTGAGCTAAATAATCAAGTAATATGTAATTATAATGTACATTAAGTAAATGTTTAGTGTGACTGCAGCCCACAATGGTTGTTCCTGTTGAATTCTATTTACAGGCTCAAGATGTGTTAAAAGTTCAAAAACTGTAACTGAAACACTCGTCGTTTAAGGCTAGTGAACTATTTTTACATTATATTACATTCCCCCCAACCATACCTGCAGTGCTAGTATGAAAACATTTGACATACAGCAGGAGCAAAGATCACAGGCTGTTGTGTTGAAAGAGCTGTATGGTCAGCAGGCACTGAAATAGAAAGCATACATTTGCTATATTCACAGTTTACCATGGTCGTACACCATGTTTTACTAGTAAAGTCAAGTGAAGTATCAACACAGTCAAAGCACAAGCATATGTGTAAAGTGTAAAAAAATAACCATGGTTCAGCACAGTAAAAAATCTAAGCAAGGGGAAATCAGCTTCAAATTTATTGTATCTTACCTAAGTATTTCTGCTGTTGCTGCACTACTTAAATGATGTGCTTGGAAGTAACAATGATGCCATAGTTATCCTATCAATTACCATAAAGTTGTAATTATGTGCTATGTGGCGCACAGACTGATCCTCAAAGCTGGTCCACTGCAATACCACGATCACTTAATTCAGCTTCTGTAAGGTGTGCAAGGTTTATTTTTTTTTCAGCATGAGGGAATATTACATCATCAATAATGTGTGTAATGTGAAGCAGGCCACCCTTTTTTTTAGAGCGACCCTAACATGTGTTACTTAAAAGAACAGGTACCAACAAGTGTCCATCTCCGAGTGACATGTCTCCCATCCAGACGAGATATCTACAGAAAGATACTATAAAAGAAATGAGAATTCAGGATGTTGCCATGGTTACGGCCCCTTGGCTGCAGGCCCCTGAGGTTTTGTTACAGTCCCACTGTAATCTAGTGGATAACTTACTGACCAAGGGTTTTTACATAATGAAATTTAAACCAGGGATCAATGGGTTTAATGTGTTACAGTTCAAGAAGAAAGAATAGTAAATCCCCACCAATGAGAAGTTAAGGTTTCATGGTCCATTAAAAAGGCCCATGTTTTTCTACTTTTACACGCAATGCTCTGTAAATGTCTTCTGTTTTAGTACTCCATAAAATGACATCTGTGTTTTATTTTGTTTTGTTTTGTTTTTTTAACTGTGTCATGACAGGACATCATGTACCATTGTAATAATAATATACTATACTTCATGTTTCCAATGTATTGTGAATACGTAACCTGTAGATCGTCAGTAAATCTAACATCAGTGCTAAAAGTGACGAGTCAACTATAAAATTTAAAAAACACAACAGTCAACTGTACGGAAAACTAACTAAAATGCATTGTAAACTGTTGTGACATTGTGGCCTGTTTATTTTTGGTACCAAAGTATTTTTGTCGACTCCAAGAACCTTTCCTACTTCCCTTCATGTATGAATGTGTGTGTGTGTGTGTGTGTGTGTGTGTGTGTGTTACTCATGAGGAATGAATTCTTACTTACACTTTCCCCATTTTCCCAAAATCGCTGCAGTGAATCCCCATTCTTGGAGAACAATATACGAAAAGCAAAAATATAATGAAAAGTAAATGTTTGTGTTGTTCATACCTATGTGTAAAATTCCTCGTTGCTAGTAGTAGCTGGTCAGCTGTGTAAAAAAGATGACCACCAGTGACACCTCAGCATATAAAGAAGGCTGATTGTGCCACATCAGCAGAAACAAAATGGTTGCTGACCTCAGAGGTTAAAGGTCATAGCTGATATTATGTTGTGGTTTTATATATATTGTATTATATATGCATATGTATATGGTTAATCTTATATGTGTGAATCTGGACAAAATAAATTTTGATGATGCCATTGAAGCATTTTTGTATATGTGTTTATTTTTCTTTAAAAAAAAAAAAAAGATTTGTCTCTTTAAATGAGAGTTGCCTTATGGAAAATGTTTTCTATATATAAGGGTTTAGTTGAGCTCTAACCTTGAAGGCGGATGCTGGAGAGACTCATATGGCATATTCTTTCTGTAGAACTTTTTTGCTTGTTTTTTCTTTTGTTTCCTCTAAATAAATGTTAGTTTTTTTGCACTTTCTAGTGTGATTATCATTCTTTTGGCAAGCCAGGCCCAGTCATTCGGACCGATGACAAGTGCTTTAAAAAATAAGAGACATTTGCATAAAGATCTCCCAACAGCATGGACAATTTTAAGGATATGTTTATGTTGTTCTTGGATGTGTTTTTATGCCTTTACTGCAAGATCTTTATTATTTTGAAGTCGACTCCCAAATAAGACTAACATTGGGCTACTATAATGCTGCCTCAGGTAAAGCAGTCCAAGTTTAGTTCTAATCAGGGTCTGTGAAATCAGCATGTAATTTAATTGAAGTCAAGTTGGTTATATTATGATGACCCCAGGGAACAGCACACAGCACCCTAGTTAAAGCCTATGGGAATTTTTGTTGGCCGAGGATTGGCCGATCTGACCCAAATAAGTAAAATACATGAAAGACTGGTCTGGGTGCACCATTTTGGTCTAATGGGCCTGTAGCCCTTTGTTTTCAAACTGTAAAATAGTGTAATAACATTTCATATGAAAGACAATTAAAGTCAGGCTTCTCAGATGAATATAAGAGTCAACATGATAAGTTGTAAGTGTGAAAAGTTACAGTAGGGGCCTTAATATTAAAGAATCAGTACTACTGAGGTTTAAAATAGGAATCCATGTGGCATCTGAGTGCTAAAGGGAGATGTTGCATGATTGTCTAGCAGCATATATTGTAAGAATGAAATTCTTGTTCTGGTGTGTTTGACAGCTGGAGATGTATTTCTTTGCATGAGGTCTTGTGGCGGCGTGCCCCACCTCTGTGCTTATTTTGGGTTTTATGTTTTATGTGGGGTGTTATTATTGAAGTATGTGTTGGTGCACGTGGTATAATGTGGGATATGTATCACAAGTAATTTAAAATATATTTGTATTAAGGCACAGGGTTTGCATGTGCAGATTAAATTGAGTATTTGTGTGGGGGCATGGGGAGTGCACAATTAGTTCACGTGCAGACTGCTGAGATTCAATTAAATGATTGATTACCAATTGAGTCTAGGCACAGCTGCATAAAAGAGTAAGTGTTTCACGCACACAGGGTTGGTGTGTTTGCAGTGGAGAATGGGAGAGAGAGAGAGGAGAAAGAACGTAAGAAATAATATGTAATTAAAATAACAATTGCTACTCGTGCTGGAAGGGGTTTGGGGTTTGTCCACTGTCTGTTTTGGCCAATGTGCTGTTTGTTTTGTTCAGTGTTATGAGTTTTGCTTAAACCTTTTATTTTACAATAAATCTCCACATCAGTGCTTTCATTTACTTCTGTCCTGCCTGTGTCCATTATCCTTCCTGGTCTGACGTCACCACAAGCTATCCTGTTCACAGGTCTGCAGAAACACTTTTGTCTGAAATACAGATTTAAAAAGAAATTTTTAATGGAAAGAATAACCATGTTACATGATCAGGCTAATAGAGGTTTTTTTTTTAATATTTTTTCTGGCTGGACAACTAGTTGTTACAAAGCATATGTCAAAATGTCAAAATTAATTCTGCAACATTCTCATTCTCATTGCCTGCTTGAGGGTTTGTTTTAGATATGCTAGAGGAAACCTTTGGAATAAAAGGTAAATTAGGATTTCCATAAATTCCCATTCATGTTTAAAGGGAATCAGGTCTTCAGATACCAGTTGACTGCTGCCTCAGAGAGGACACATATTGTCAACAATAAGCATACAGACAGGTTCAACAACACTGGTGAGGTCTCACTATGGAATGAAGGATCTCATTCCTTCGCCTTAAAGCAGTCAATCTGCCAATGTCAATCAAAGCCAAGTTCTGCCACACACACTCCTGTTACTGCATCTATCCCCACTCTTGGATTGGTCAATAAAGAGAACAGGCCTCAACTGAAAGGTCACATGTTCCCTGGCTACTTCTAGATGATCTCTGTCTTTCTTTTGTTCAGTATATTTAACTGTGACAGCATAAGCTACTTGTAAATTATATAAGTTGGAGTTTGAAGAAGTTCAGAGATGCAGAGAAGATATACAGTACCAGGGAATAAATAGAGCCAGTGAAAAACGCTAAAACAGATGGCTAATAAACAGGGTAAAAAAAAAAATCAGAATTGAGGACAGAGCAATTCCTCATCTATGTCCAAAGATGTCTGTTGATGCAATAGCTAGATCTGTTTAGAAAATGGAATAATAATATTACAACAAATCTAACAACACAGCAGGGGGACAACCAAAAAAAAGTTATGTTTGAACAGGTTTCAAGAAATCTGTAATCATTTTCTAATAAGACAAACAGAACATAATAGTTCTGCATTGATAATGCAAAAATTTTGTGAGACAACATTGTGAACCATCAATCACTATTTTTTTTACATTACTGTAACAGAGAGAGAATGATTCTTGGTGATAAATCTCCCTCCTG